>NC_056743.1:359212274-359382274 GCF_019279795.1 Protopterus annectens | reverse complement strand
TTTGTTCTGTATAATATGGGTGCTGGGTGTTAGTTTCTATTCTGTATAATATGGGTGCTGGGTGTTAGTTTCTATTCTGTATAATATGGGTGCTGGGTGTTAGTTTCTATTCTGTATAATATGGGTGCTGGGTGTTAGTTTCTATTCTGTATAATATGGGTGCTGGGTGTTAGTTTCTATTCTGTATAATGTGGGTGCTGGGTGTTCTGTATAATATGGGTGCTGGGTGTTAGTTTCTATTCTGTATAATATGGGTGCTGGGTGTTAGTTTCTATTCTGTATAATATGGGTGCTGGGTGTTAGTTTCTATTCTGTATAATATGGGTGCTGGGTATTAGTTTCTATTCTGTATAATATGGGTGCTGGGTGTTAGTTTCTATTCTACATAATATGGGTGCTGGGTATTAGTTTCTATTCTGTATAATATGGGTGCTGGGTGTTAGTTTCTATTCTGTATAATATGGGTGCTGGGTATTAGTTTCTATTCTGTATAATATGAGTGCTGGGTATTAGTTTCTATTCTGCATAATATGGGTGCTGGGTATTAGTTTCTATTCTGTATAATATGGGTGCTGGGTGTTAGTTTCTATTCTGTATAATATGGGTGCTGAGTGTTAGTTTCTATTCTGCATAATATGGGTGCTGGGTGTTAGTTTCTATTCTGTATAATATGGGTGCTGGGTGTTAGTTTCTATTCTGTATAATATGGGTGCTGGGTGTTAGTTTCTATTCTGTATAATATGGGTGCTGGATGTTAGTTTCTATTCTGCATAATATGGGTGCTGGGTGTTAGTTTCTATTCTGCATAATATGGGTGCTGGGTGTTAGTTTCTATTCTGTATAATATGGGTGCTGGGTGTTAGTTTCTATTCTGTATAATATGGGTGCTGGGTGTTAGTATCTATTCTGCATAATATGGGTGCTGGGTGTTAGTTTCTATTCTGTATAATATGGGTACTGGATGTTAGTTTCTATTCTGTATAATATGGGTGCTGGGTTTTAATTTCTATTCTGTATAATATTGGTGCTGGGTGTTAGTTTCTATTCTGCATAATATGGGTGCTGGGTGTTAGTTTCTCTTCTGTATAATATGGGTGCCGGGTGTTAGTTTCTATTCTGTATAATATGGGTGCTGGGTGTTAGTTTCTATTCTGTATAATATGGGTGCTGGGTGGTAGTTTCTATTCTGTATAATATGGGTGCTGGGTGTTAGTTTCTATTCTGCATAATATGGGTGCTGGGTGGTAGTTTCTATTCTGCATAATATGGGTGCTGGGTATTAGTTTATATTCTGCATAATATGGGTGCTGTGTATTAGTTTCTATTCTGTATAATATGGGTGCTGGGTGTTAGTTTCTATTCTGTATAATATGGGTGCTGGGTGTTAGTTTCTATTCTGTATAATATGGGTGCTGGGTTTTAGTATCTATTCTGTATAATATGGGTGCCGGGTGTTAGTTTCTATTCTGTATAATATGGGTGCTGGGTGTTAGTTTCTATTCTGCATAATATGGGTGCTGGGTGTTAGTTTCTATTCTGCATAATATGGGTGCTGGGTGTTAGTTTCTATTCTGCATAATATGGGTGCTGGGTGTAAGTTTCTATTCTGTATAATATGGGTGCTGGGTGTTAGTTTCTATTCTGTATAATATCGGTGCTGGGTGTAGTTTCTATTCTGTATAATGTGTGTGCTGGGTGTTCCGTATAATATGGGTGCTGGGCAAGGGCGCCCACAGGCAGGTGCAAGGGGTTGCACTTGCATCCCCCTGGAATCGGCTAGATAATTACAAAAAAAGTTTTTTTTTACGTACGTTCTCCTTTAAGAATCGGCTAGATAATTACAAAAAAAGTTTTTTTTTTTTTTTTACGTACGTTCTCCTTTAAGAAGAAAGAAGTCCGAATAGTCCAGTCACAGGCGTGCTGACATCATCGCTGTCAGTTAGAGGTTTGTAAGCAGGAACTCACACAGGCAGGACCTGAAACGAACGGAAGGAAGATGGGACACTGTGTGTGTGTGTGTAATGCCCCAGGTGTACATGGTGGTGGGTAGAGAATAAGGCTTGAACCCTGTACCTTGGGCCCAGGTGGCAAGAGCCTGAATTCCCTACCCACCACCATTTGTAAAAATGTTGCAGGATTTTCCCTCATACTTTTTCTGTTCCTCATAAAATCTGTGGTTTCTGCATTTGTGTCCTTGTTGCCTGACAGCTACATGTTCTCTGGTTTTATTCTTGGCTGTCTGGAGTGTTTCTCCCTGGGCCTCTGCTAAAAATTAGCTTTTTTTTTCTTCAAAGTCAGACTTTCCTGGTTAACAAATGTTAAAAAAAATGGACACACTTGTCAGACTTCATATTCTTCAGAAAGTGCATGGTAACAAAAGCTTTTATTCTAGCAATTTTCTAGGTGTACAAGATGGATATTTGAAATGTATCCCTGTGTTTGGGACTGTATCCCCCCCCCCATTATTGGCTTCATCCAAGTTTTGTGCTAGGGTTGAGAGTTATGGTAAGAACTGAATTCACTGAATATGTTTGGGGGCTGTATTCTCCCAGTATTGGCTTTGTTTAGGTAGTGTTTGGGACTGTATTCCCCCCATTATTGGCTTCATCCAGGTTTTGTGCTAGGGTTGAGAGTTATGGTAAGAACTGAATTCACTGAATATGTTTGAGGGCTGTATTCACCCAGTATTGGCTTTGTTCAGGTATTTATTGGCTTCATCCAGGTTTTTTGCTAATGTTGAGAGCTATGGTAAGAAGTGATTTCACTGAATATGTTTGGGGGCTATATTCTCCCATTACTGGCTTTGTCCGAGTGCCGGGTGTTATTTGCTAAGAGGTTGAGAGCTATGGTGAGAACTGAATGTTTGGTGGTTGTAGTCACCCATTATTGGCTTTGTTCAGGTCTTTTGTGCTAAGAGGTTGACAGCTGTGCTATGGTGAGAACTGAATTCACTAAATGGTAGCTATTTAAGTTTCAGTCTTCCTCTTTCACAAAACAGTTGATTTGGCATAGTGGTATGTTGCTCTGACTGTTTTGCACGGGGTCCCCTGGGTTCAAGATGTGGCAGTGAAATGTATGGTGGTAACGCAGCATTTTATTCTAGAAACTTTCAAACATTATACAAGCAATGTTTAAAATGTGTCCCTGGTTTTTGGCCTTTTGTCCCCCCCTTAATAAATTTTGGCTTTTTCCAGATTTCTTGTGCTGAAAAGTTCAGAGATACAGCTGAGTGTCAAGTAGATTTTACAAGGAGCTGAGAGCTGCAGGGGAGCAAAAGTTTAGTGCTGCTTGTGTTTAGTCTGCTTGCATTGTTAATAGCACAACAGATAGTGTACTTGCTTTAGATGCTGAAGGCTGTGGGTTCTACTCCCACAGTTGGTAAATGCATTGCTGATGCTGTATTGTGTTGTAAAGGGGGTGGATGCTGCAGTCTTTTTGGCAAAGATACCTAGTAACTATGAACCTGTTAACAGTTTGCTATCCATTCCCTATTGCGGTATTACTAGCTTTTCATTTTTTATTGCATGCAACAAAAGCAATTTATTCTTCAAGGGTAACAGGCACTTTATTTGTAGATTAAGCAATGACATATAAAGTGTTTGCTAGCAGCAACCTCTTTATTAGTTACAAATTTTTTTCAATGTGGAGTTTACTACTTCAGAGATTGTATATATTTTTTACTGATAATGGTGGACTTGAGTAGACTTTTTATGATGGAAATGTTCTGAATTGGGCAGTTTTGTCTTTGGTGGATGCTTTTTGTTTCATTGTTTACTGGAAAAATGTTCAAAACAATAAATTTAAAATGCCTTCTAACAACTGTACTTTATTGTACAAGGAATATAATGTAATACAGTCAGGAAGGTGTATCAAAGAGCACGTGTATGTTATGTTCGAGGGGCCTATGATTTTGTAGACAGCCCAGAGTTAATATTTGCCATTGGCAAAATGTATTTTCTCTGAAAGTGGGTTTCAGTGCTGTTTCAATGCATGCGAGTTTCAAGAGCAGAGAAGTTTTAATGTTAGTCTATTTTCATTGTGAGACTGCATTGCTTTAACAGATATGTATTAGGGTTTGTGCTGTTAAAAGCAAAATAAAACTTTCAAATGAAATCCTAAATCATCGCAGAAGTAAAGCAGTATGCACATTAGTGTTTATGATAAATGGGGCAAAATAACCAAGGAATGGGACATTGGAATGGCTGCAGGGGGGAGGCTCCATTTGACCATGATTTTGTGAGGGGTGGGTGCCAAGCTCAGACAGTCCCGGTTGAACTATACCTCTCAGTTGTCCATATCTTTGCAGAATGAATAGATATTTGCTGCTTATTTTTGGTTTGTTCCTCAAATTTGTGATTTTCTAGCAAATCATTTAGGAATGAAGCCATTAAATGACAGACATTGAGTTTCAGATGTCATAACCTTCAGAAAAATGCATGCTAATGCAAGACTGTCTTTACGTTTATACAAGAGCAATTTTTAGTAGTGTTTGTATGTTCCCCAATATATTTGGCCTTGTTCAGATTTCCTGCATTAAGAGGTTGAGAGGTGCGTGCAAATCACTTTGTAGATTAGGAATATCCAAACATCTCAATTGTCCCCAATTCTGGCTCAAAATGTTCCTCTCCCTAATAATCCCTCCTCCAAAATGGCAATTTTGGAAGAAAATGTGGAGGGTTTACAATTATATATAACTGTAATGATCACTTATAGATTACCTTTATTTCAGAAATGCATGTGGATGCTCTTATTTTGTTAGCTGCTTCAAGTTAACTGTTAATATTAAAAAGGTGTCCCTTTTTGACAGGTATTTTTGCATCACATTTTGGTCCGTTTTTCATAAAATTGTGGTTTTCTGGCAAATTAGTGGCAAGTCATTAAAGATTGAAGTTAGAAAATAATGGCAGACATTTGAGTTTCAGATTTTATACCTTTCAGAAAATTTGTACTAATGCAAGATCTACCTGTTCTATTTAAGTTATAAGAGCAATATTTAAAAATTGGCCTTATTTTTGGGCTTGTGTCACACTTCTAGTTCTATGTATGGCTTTGTCAAAATTTCTTGCTCTGAAGTTGAGAGGTATGAGTGTCAGATCCATCACTGTCAGCCAGAGACATTTCAAATTGTGACATACTTGTTGCACCCCACTCCCCATTGTAGTGGCTCTGGATGTGTCCATGGAAGGTAAGGAGCAGTTATGCAGTGTAAGTGTGCAGAGTATTCCCCCATCCAAAGTAGATCACAAATACGACCGTGGCTTTTCATCTGTCCTTGATTTTGCAAAATGTTCTGGTTTTCTATCAGATTTTTGTACTGTTGATTTATGCTTCTTATTCTGGAACTGTATGCTGTCACAGTGCCCTGTTGCTCTGTTTAAGTAGCCATGGTTTAATGAACATCAGGTAAGCTTGTCGGAGATTGTAAGATGCAAGTAAGCTTTAGTAAGCTTGTCGGATATTGTAAGATGCAAGTAAGCTTTAGTAAGTATATTGTTAAAGAATTACCAGCATTGAAAGCCTTTTCGTTGTTGCCATGCAGAGAATATTTACATGACTAGATAATGTATAAGCCTTGGGTATTGAAATGCATATGACAGTATTTTATTTATTTTATTTGCAGTTGGTTTGCCAGGATAGTCCATTGGGCCAAATGAACCTGTTTTCAATGGAGTCCTGGGGAGAAAAGCTCCAAAACTAAGTAGGTTATTAATAGATATACAAATTATACAATTACACAGAAGTTAATCATACAAGAAATAACAATTTGAAAATAATACAACACAAACTAGAGCAGTACAATCTAGTGATGAAATTAATAGGTAATACAGACTAAAGGGAAATTTAGCACAAAAGCACTGAGAAATAACAACATATTTGGAAGCATTTCATGACAATATTGAGGAATAATAACATATTAGGAAGCAATGCACAAAAGTACTGAGAAGCAATAACGTATTAGGGAAGCAATACTTGGGAAGTGTGGCCTAGTATATTCTTTCTGATTATTGTAGGAATAATAATATGTATGAGTTAGGGTGGGTAATTAGGAAAGTTGCAGGAGGAAACAGAGGAAGAAAGAAAATGGAGTTTGCAAGTGTTAGTTATGTGGGGTGGGAGCAAGAGCATTCCCACTGGGATACTAGATGTGAGTGAAGAGATTTTTTAAATATAAAATGGTTGGGGGTGGTGCGAATGGAATGTGGTAGGGAGTTCCAAAGGCATGCAAGGCCATAAGACAGAAGATTTTTGCCTGGGGGACGAGTTGGTTTATATACTTCTAATAGATTTTGATTGTTGGACCCTAATACTCTAGCAGGAAGGTGCATTTTAAAGGCTGATGAAAGGGAGGGACAAAGGGAGGGGTTGAAAATGAGCTTATGTGCAAGATTTAGTTGAGTATATGTGAGATAACTGGGTAGCTCTAGCCATTTTTAGTTTTTGGAGAGAGGAACAGTAGTGGGTGGAAGACTTGTGGTTGGTAGCGAACTTGGCAATTTTGTTGTAGCAAGAGGAAAGTTGTGTTTTTAGAGAGGTCTGTAGATTAGTTAGGAGTGGAGCTCCGTAGAGAAGGGAGGGGATAAGAAATGAGGTAGAGGGTGATTTTGGTAGCAGGTGTAAGGTAATGATTTTGTCGGTAAAGCATACCTAGTTTCTGATGGGTTTTCTTGATATTTAACTGTAGGTGGGAGTTGAATTTGAGCTGGTTATCAATTTGGACCCCAAGTAACTTGGTCTCGGACACCAGTTCCAGGGGTAGATTATTTTGTCTAGAGATGTGGAATGTGTTTATATTGAAAGAAGTTGCCTTAGAGGGGGTGAATAACATTAATTTGGTTTTAGAGGCATTGAATGCTAGGTGATTCCTTTTCATCCATTGCTCAGTTGTTGTAAAAGCATCTTGAGTCAGTTTTAGGAGTGAGGGGATAGAGGTGGCAGCGCAGATAATAGCAGAATCATCGGCATATTGGATGATGTCTGAGAATGGGATAGAGTTGTGGAAATCATATATAATTATATTGAAGAGAAGGGGACTCAGTATAGAGCCCTGGGGTACCCCAGTAGGAGTATTTAGAAATGAGGTGGCCTTTTTCCATTTGACTGCTTGAGATCTGTTAGATAAGTAGCTGGAGAACCAGTTCAAGGAGGAGGGAGATAGGTTAAGTTTAGAAAGTTTAGTTAGTAGCAGGCTGTGAGAGAGTGCCAAAGGCCATAGAGAGGTCGAGTAGTAGGGTAGAAACAATTTGGCCAGAGTCGCGGGCTTTATTTACAGTTTCCAGGAAGGAGAGGAGGGCGGTCATAGTGCTATGATGTGGTCTGAATCCATGTGTGGGAGTTAGTAGGTGATTATCTAAGAGATGTGGAAGGAGTTGTAGTTGGATACACTTTTCTAGGAGTTTAGAGATGGGGGACAGAATAGCGATGGGGCGGAAATTAGTAACATTGTTGTTGTTGCCACCTTTTATGTAGAGGTATGATAAAGGCCCTTTTCCAGACTTGGGGTACTATACATTCTTGGATAGAGCGGTTGATTAAAATGCTAATAGGGTAGCGATTGCTTCAGCAGCTTTGCTAAGAAAGTAAGAAGGGATGTTATCAGGAGCATTGGTGCATGGCTTCAGTTTCATAAGGAATTTCTTTATAGTAGAAGTGGGTATAGGTTTAAATGAGAAAAAAGGAGTGTGAAGAGGGAGAATTAGGGGCAGATGAAGCTGATGAAGTAGTAGGAGTAGGAGGAGTGGAGGGATGGGAGTTAGTAGATGGGAATGAGGAAGTAGTAGCAGAGTAGGGTAGAGATGGTTGGGGATGGTAAGGGAGTTTTGGAGAATGTAGTGGTGTTAGAGAAAGATGACGTTAATTTGGAAATGGATTCAATGAAAAGAGTTAAATTGGGTAGCCAAGTCTTGGTCAGGAGTGTTTGGGTCTGGGGTAGGGGTATCTGGTTTGCTGGGGTTAAGTAGAGTAGAGATACCTTTCCAAAATTTCTGAGGGTTTGATTTTATTATTTTGAAGTGTGGAAAAGTAGTTTTGTCGGTCGAAGATTATGAGCTTTTTTACCTTATTTCGAAGTATTTTATATTCATTGTAATAAAAGGACAGGATTACAGTATTTTCAGAAGCTCATTACATTTTATTGCAGACCAGTGTCTTATAGCAGTGTCTGTGTGTTAGTACACTTGTAGTTGGGTCAGGGTGGCTTTATTGGTATATGGTAAATAAGCATTGCTACCTTACTTAAAAGCCAAGCCCTGCAACAACTAGCTCCACACTGAAGTCAAAACACAATAGCTCTGGTGGGTAAATGTACTCTGTAGTAATCAAAAGGCAAATGTTTAAAATAACTACAGCTTATGTGCAAACACAATAGGTAGTGATGAAACAATGCTCTGCTAAAAATGCTTTAATGCTCCACATTGCTGAGCTGCAGATCAGTTATCACTGGCTACCAGGATTTCACCCACTTCAGCTCAAGCACGGTGCCGTCCAGTGCAACCTTCCCAGAACTAATTTGTCTGACCAGAATTATTTGGTGTGTGTATAAGAGGGAGGTAGCATACCCCTCAGCTGTCCAGATTTTGCCCCATATTCCTCCTAAAAGGATTGAAGTTGCTAAATGAGACATTTCAGTTTTAGATGTCATGTCATTTAGAAAAAATGCATACTAACACAAATCCTTTTACTCTTGCAATTTTCTAAGTTTCTGAGAGACATATTTATAATCTGTCCCTATTTATTTTAGGCTTTGTCCAGATTTCTTGCACTAAGGTTGAGGCCTTGAGGGGTGTGGTATGTTTATGAGAAAGTGAAATGCCCAAGTTAGAGTTAACAGGTGGAATTTTCAAGTGCATTTTCAAGGAACTGTGAGTTTTAAGGGAAGCTACGTTCACTGCTGCTCATGCCAAGTCTATTTACAATGTGCAACTGTTTTGTTTAGCAAATGGTATCTCTATTGTGGTATAAAGTTTTAAAGCTATGTTAGTAGCACCACAAGTAGAATATTTGCATCTTAATGTAAAGGCTTGAGGTTCTATTCCTACAGCATATACATTTGTATGCTGCAGTCCTCAGGATGTCCTCCTTTGGATGAGATGCCTAATAACTATGAACCTGTTTTTTCAGCTTGTCATCCATTTTCTATTGCAATGTACAAGCTTACCATTTTTTTAATTTAACATAGGCAATTTATTCTTTGACGGCAACAGGCACTGAATTTGTAGATGAAACACTGAAATATACAGTTGTTTTCTAGCAACAACATCTTCATTAGTTTCAGATATCTTTAATGTGGAATTATTCAGATTACTTTTACTATAGCAGAGTCACTCAAAGAAGTGCTGCTGTATAATACAAGGGATATAATTCAATTATATATTATAATTAATACAATCAGGTAAATCAAATAACTTTTGCATGGCCCTAACGGTGTGCAAGGAGCCTATTGCTTGAAAACAGTTCAAAGGTAAATAACCTGCCACTGGCCAGATGCATTTTCTTTGAATGTGGGTTTCAATGCTGTTTCATTGAATGTGAGTTTCAAAAGTAGAGAAGCTTTAATGCCAAATCTGTTTTCATTGTAAGACCTTTGTTTAGGTTTAGTAAATGTCTCAGTGTTTGGGCTATAATGTTTGAAATAAAAGTTGTAAATGCCTATTGCTTGAAAACAGTTCAAAGGTAAATAACCTGCCAGTGGCCAGATGCATTTTCTTTGAATGTGGGTTTCAATGCTGTTTCATTGAATGTGAGTTTCAAAAGTAGAGAAGCTTTAATGCCAAGTCTGTTTTCATTGTAAGACTATTGCTTTGTTTAGGTTTAGTAAATGTCTCAGTGTTTGGGCTATAATGTTTGAAATAAAAGTTGTAAATTAAATCCAACTGCCTGTAATCATTGTAGAACTAAAGCATAAAATAGTATGCACACAGATTTGAACAGTGTCTACAGTAAATGGGGAGAAATAGCCAAGTAATGGGACACTGGAATGGCTGTGTGGGCGGGGCTTGGGGTGGGTGGTCTTGGGCGGGGCTGTGTTGGCAGGGGGCGGGGTGAGCTATGTGGGTGGGGCTCTGGGTTTGCACCCCCCTGCAAAAAATTCTGCGGGCTCCCTTGGTGCTGGGTGTTAGTTTCTATTCTGTATAATATGGGTGCTGAATGTTAGTTTCTATTCTGTATAATGTGGGTGCTGGGTGTTCTGTATAATATGGGTGCTGGGTGTTAGTTTCTATTCTGCATAATATGGGTGCTGGGTGTTAGTTTCTATTCTGTATAATATGGGTGCTGGGTGTTAGTTTCTATTCTGTATAATATGGGTGCTGGGTGTTAGTTTCTATTCTGTATAATATGGGAGCTGGATGTTAGTTTCTATTCTGCATAATATGGGTGCTGGGTGTTAGTTTCTATTCTGCATAATATGGGTGCTGGGTGTTAGTTTCTATTCTGTATAATATGGGTGCTGGGTGTTAGTTTCTATTCTGTATAATATGGGTGCTGGGGGTTAGTATCTATTCTGCATAATATGGGTGCTGGATGTTAGTTTCTATTCTGTATAATATGGGTGCTGGGTGTTAGTTTCTATTCTGTATAATATGGGTGCTGGGTTTTAGTTTCTATTCTGTATAATATTGGTGCTGGGTGTTAGTTTCTATTCTGCATAATATGGGTGCTGGGTGTTAGTTTCTATTCTGTATAATATGGGTGCCGGGTGTTAGTTTCTATTCTGTATAATATGGGTGCTGGGTGTTAGTTTCTATTCTGTATAATATGGGTGCTGGGTGGTAGTTTCTATTCTGTATAATATGGGTGCTGGGTGTTAGTTTCTATTCTGCATAATATGGGTGCGGGGTGGTAGTTTCTATTCTGCATAATATGGGTGCTGGGTGTTAGTTTCTATTCTGCATAATATGGGTGCTGGGTGGTAGTTTCTATTCTGCATAATATGGGTGCTGGGTATTAGTTTCTATTCTGCATAATATGGGTGCTGGGTATTAGTTTCTATTCTGTATAATATGGGTGCTGGGTGTTAGTTTCTATTCTGTATAATATGGGTGCTGGGTGTTAGTTTCTATTCTGTATAATATGGGTGCTGGGTGTTAGTTTCTATTCTGTATAATATGGGTGCTGGGTGTTAGTTTCTATTCTGTATAATATGGGTGCTGGGTGTTAGTTTCTATTCTGTATAATATGGGTGCTGGGTATTAGTTTCTATTCTGTATAATGTGGGTGCCGGGTGTTAGTTTCTATTCTGTATAATGTGGGTGCTGGGTGTTAGTTTCTATTCTGTATAATATGGGTGCTGGGTGTTAGTTTCTATTCTGTATAATATGGATGCTGGGTGTTAGTTTCTATTCTGCATAATATGGGTGCTGGGTGTTAGTTTCTATTCTGCATAATATGGGTGCTGGGTGTAAGTTTCTATTCTGTATAATATGGGTGCTGGGTGTTAGTTTCTATTCTGTATAATATCGATGCTGGGTGTAGTTTCTATTCTGTATAATGTGTGTGCTGGGTGTTCCATATAATATGGGTGCTGGGCAAGGCGCCCATGAGTAGGTGCAAGGGGGTGCACTTGCATCCCCCTGGAATCGGCTAGATAATTACAAAAAAAGTTTTTTTTTTTTTTACGTACATTCTCCTTTAAGAATCGGCTAGATAATTACAAAAAAAGATTTTTATTTTTTTCGTACGTTCTCCTTTAAGAAGAAAGAAGTCCGAATAGTCCAGTCACAGGCGTGCTGACATCATCGCTGTCAGTTAGAGGTTTGTGAGCAGGAACTCACACAGGCAGGACATGAAACGAACAGAAGGAAGATGGGACACTGTGTGTGTGTGTGTGTGTAATGCCCCAGGTGTACATGGTGGTGGGTAGAGAATAAGGCTTGAACCCTGTACCTTAGGCCCAGGTGGCAAGAGCCTGAATTCCCTACCCACCACCATTTGTAAAAATGTTGCAGGATTTTCCCTCATACTTTTTCTGTTCCTCATAAAATCTGTGGTTTCAGCATTTGTGTCCTTGTTGCCTGACAGCTACATGTTCTCTGGTTTTATTCTTGGCTGTCTGGAGTGTTTCTCCCTGGGCCTCTGCTAAAAATTAGCTTTTTTTTTCTTCAAAGTCAGACTTTCCTGGTTAACAAAAGTTAAAAAAAAATGGACACACTTGTCAGACTTCATATTCTTCAGAAAGTGCATGGTAACAAAAGCTTTTATTCTAGCAATTTTCTAGGTGTACAAGATGGATATTTGAAATGTATCGCTGTGTTTGGGACTGTATCCCCCCCCCCATTATTGGCTTCGTCCAAGTTTTGTGCTAGGGTTGAGAGTTATGGTAAGAACTGAATTCACTGAATATGTTTGGGGGCTGTATTCACCCAGTATTGGCTTTGTTTAGGTAGTGTTTGGGACTGTATTCCCCCCATTATTGGCTTCATCCAGGTTTTGTGCTAGGGTTGAGAGTTATGGTAAGAACTGAATTCACTGAATATGTTTGAGGGCTGTATTCACCCAGTATTGGCTTTGTTCAGGTATTTATTGGCTTCATCCAGGTTTTTTGCTAATGTTGAGAGCTATGGTAAGAACTGATTTCACTGAATATGTTTGGGGGCTATATTCTCCCATTACTGGCTTTGTCCGAGTGCCGGGTGTTATTTGCTAAGAGGTTGAGAGCTATGGTGAGAACTGAATGTTTGGTGGTTGTAGTCACCCATTATTGGCTTTGTTCAGGTCTTTTGTGCTAAGAGGTTGACAGCTGTGCTATGGTGAGAACTGAATTCACTAAATGGTAGCTATTTAAGTTTCAGTCTTCCTCTTTCACAAAACAGTTGATTTGGCGTAGTGGTATGTTGCTCTGACTGTTTTGCACGGGGTCCCCTGGGTTCAAGATGTGGCAGTGAAATGTATGGTGGTAACGCAGCATTTTATTCTAGCAACTTTCAAACATTATACAAGCAATGTTTAAAATGTGTCCCTGGGTTTTGGCCTTTTGTCCCCCCCTTAATAAATTTTGGCTTTTTCCAGATTTCTTGTGCTGAAAAGTTCAGAGATACAGCTGAGTGTCAAGTAGATTTTACAAGGAGCTGAGAGCTGCAGGGGAGCAAAAGTTTAGTGCTGCTTGTGTTTAGTCTGCTTGCATTGTTAATAGCACAACAGATAGTGTACTTGCTTTAGATGCTGAAGGCTGTGGGTTCTACTCCCACAGTTGGTAAATGCATTGCTCATGCTGTATTGTGTTGTAAAGGGGTGGATGCTGCAGTCTTTTGGCAAAGATACCTAGTAACTATGAACCTGTTAACAGTTTGCTATCCATTCCCTATTGCGGTATTACTAGCTTTTCATTTTTTATTGCATGCAACAAAAGCAATTTATTCTTCAAGGGTAACAGGCACTTTATTTGTAGATTAAACAATGACATATAAAGTGTTTGCTAGCAGCAACCTCTTTATTAGTTACAAATTTTTTCAATGTGGAGTTTACTACTTCAGAGATTGTGTATATTTTTTACTGATAATGGTGGACTTGAGTAGACTTTTTATGATGGAAATGTTCTGAATTGGGCAGTTTTGTCATTGGTGGATGCTTTTTGTTTCATTGTTTACTGGAAAAATGTTCAAAACAATAAATTTAAAATGCCCTCTAACAACTGTACTGTATTGTACAAGGAATATAATGTAATACAGTCAGGAAGGTGTATCAAAGAGCACGTGTATGTTATGTTCGAGGGGCCTATGATTTTGTAGACAGCCCAGAGTTAATATTTGCCATTGGCAAAATGTATTTTCTCTGAAAGTGGGTTTCAGTGCTGTTTCAATGCATGCGAGTTTCAAGAGCAGAGAAGTTTTAATGTTAGTCTATTTTCATTGTGAGACTGCATTGCTTTAACAGATATGTATTAGGGTTTGTGCTGTAAAATGCAAAATAAAACTTTCAAATGAAATCCTAAATCATCGCAGAAGTAAAGCAGTATGCACATTAGTGTTTATGATAAATGGGGCAAAATAACCAAGGAATGGGACATTGGAATGGCTGCAGGGGGGGAGGCTGCATTTGACCATGATTTTGTGAGGGGTAGCAAGCTCAGACAGCCCCGGTTGAACTATACCTCTCAGTTGTCCATATCTTTGCAGAATGAATAGATATTTGCTGCTTATTTTTGGTTTGTTCCTCAAATTTGTGATTTTCTAGCAAATCATTTAGGAATGAAGCCATTAAATGACAGACATTGAGTTTCAGATGTCATAACCTTCAGAAAAATGCATGCTAATGCAAGACTGTCTTTACGTTTATACAAGAGCAATTTTTAGTAGTGTTTGTATGTTCCCCAATATATTTGGCCTTGTTCAGATTTCCTGCATTAACAGGTTGAGAGGTACGTGCAAATCACTTTGTAGATTAGGAATATCCAAACATCTCAATTGTCCCCAATTCTGGCTCAAAATGTTGCTCTCCTAATAATCCCTCCTCCAAAATGGCAATTTTGGAAGAAAATGTGGAGGGTTTACAATTATATATAACTGTAATGATCACTTATAGATTACCTTTATTTCAGAAATGCATGTGGATGCTCTTATTTTGTTAGCTGCTTCAAGTTAACTGTTAATATTAAAAGGTGTCCCTTTTTGACAGGTATTTTGCATCACATTTTGGTCCGTTTTCATAAAATTGTGGTTTTCTGGCAAATTAGTGGCAAGTCATTAAAGATTGAAGTTAGAAAATAATGGCAGACATTTGAGTTTCAGATTTTATACCCTTCAGAAAATTTGTACTAATGGAAGATCTACCTGTTCTATTTAAGTTATAAGAGCAATATTTAAAAATTGGCCTTATTTTTGGGCTTGTGTCACACTTCTAGTTCTATGTATGGCTTTGTCCAGATTTCTTGCTCTGAAGTTGAGAGGTATGAGTGTCAGATCCATCACTGTCAGCCAGAGACATTTCAAATTGTGACATACTTGTTGCACCCCACTCCCCATTGTAGTGGCTCTGGATGTGTCCATGGAAGGCAAGGAGCAGTTATGCAGTGTAAGTGTGCAGAGTATTCCCCCATCCAAAGTAGATCACAAATACGACCGTGGCTTTTCATCTGTCCTTGATTTTGCAAAATGTTCTGGTTTTCTATCAGATTTTTGTACTGTTGATTTATGCTTCTTATTCTGGAACTGTATGCTGTCACAGTGCCCTGTTGCTCTGTTTAAGTAGCCATGGTTTAATGAACATCAGGTAAGCTTGTCGGAGATTGTAAGATGCAAGTAAGCTTTAGTAAGCTTGTCGGATATTGTAAGATGCAAGTAAGCTTTAGTAAGTATATTGTTAAAGAATTACCAGCATTGAAAGCCTTTTCGTTGTTGCCATGCAGAGAATATTTACATGACTAGATAATGTATAAGCCTTGGGTATTGAAATGCATATGACAGTATTTTATTTATTTTATTTGCAGTTGGTTTGCCAGGATAGTCCATTGGGCCAAATGAACCCGTTTTCAATGGAGTCCTGGGGAGAAAAGCTCCAAAACTAAGTAGGTTATTAATAGATATACAAATTATACAATTACACAGAAGTTAATCATACAAGAAATAACAATTTGCAAATAATACAACAAAAACTAGAGCAGTACAATCTAGTGATGAAATTAATAGGTAATACAGACTAAAGGGAAATTTAGCACAAAAGCACTGAGAAATAACAACATATTTGGAAGCATTTCATGACAATATTGAGGAATAATAACATATTAGGAAGCAATGCACAAAAGTACTGAGAAGCAATAACGTATTAGGGAAGCAATACTTGGGAAGTGTGGCCTAGTATATTCTTTCTGATTATTGTAGGAATAATAATATGTATGAGTTAGGGTGGGTAATTAGGAAAGTTGCAGGAGGAAACAGAGGAAGAAAGAAGATGGAGTTTGCAAGTGTTAGTTATGTGGGGTGGGAGCAAGAGCATTCCCACTGGGATACTAGATGTGAGTGAAGAGATTTTTTAAATATAAAATGGTTGGGGGTGGTGCGAATGGAATGTGGTAGGGAGTTCCAAAGGCATGCAAGGCCATAAGACAGAAGATTTTTGCCTGGGGGACGAGTTGGTTTATATACTTCTAATAGATTTTGATTGTTGGACCCTAATACTCTAGCAGGAAGGTGCATTTTAAAGGCTGATGAAAGGGAGGGACAAAGGGAGGGGTTGAAAATGAGCTTATGTGCAAGATTTAGTTGAGTATATGTGAGATAACTGGGTAGCTCTAGCCATTTCTAGTTTTTGGAGAGAGGAACAGTAGTGGGTGGAAGACTTGTGGTTGGTAGCGAACTTGGCAATTTTGTTGTAGCAAGAGGAAAGTTGTGTTTTTAGAGAGGTCTGTAGATTAGTTAGGAGTGGAGCTCCATAGAGAAGGGAGGGGATGAGAAATGAGGTAGAGGGTGATTTTGGTAGCAGGTGTAAGGTAATGATTTTGTCGGTAAAGCATACCTAGTTTTTGATGGGTTTTCTTGATATTTAACTGTAGGTGGGAGTTGAATTTGAGCTGGTTATCAATTTGGACCCCAAGTAACTTGGTCTCGGACACCAGTTCCAGTGGTAGATTATTTTGTCTAGAGATGTGGAATGTGTTTATATTGAAAAAAGTTGCCTTAGAGGGGGTGAATAACATTAATTTGGTTTTAGAGGCATTGAGTGCTAGGTGATTCCTTTTCATCCATTGCTCAGTTGTTGTAAAAGCATCTTGAGTCAGTTTTAGGAGTGAGGGGATAGAGGTGGCAGCGCAGATAATAGCAGAATCATCGGCATATTGGATGATGTCTGAGAATGGGATAGAGTTGCGGAAATCATTTATAAATATATTGAAGAGAAGGGGACTCAGTATAGAGCCCTGGGGTACCCCAGTAGGAGTATTTAGAAATGAGGTGGCCTTTTTCCATTTGACTGCTTGAGATCTGTTAGATAAGTAGCTGGAGAACCAGTTCAAGGAGGAGGGAGATAGGTTAAGTTTAGAAAGTTTAGTTAGTAGCAGGCTGTGAGAGAGTGCCAAAGGCCTTAGAGAGGTCGGGTAGAAACAATTTGGCCAGAGTCGCGGGCTTTATTTACAGTTTCCAGGAAGGAGAGGAGGGCGGTCATAGTGCTATGATGTGGTCTGAATCCATGTGTGGGAGTTAGTAGGTGATTATCTAAGAGATGTGGAAGGAGTTGTAGTTGGATACACTTTTCTAGGAGTTTAGAGATGGGGGACAGAATAGCGATGGGGCGGAAATTAGTAACATTGTTGTTGTTGCCACCTTTTATGTAGAGGTATGATAAAGGCCCTTTTCCAGACTTGGGGTACTATACATTCTTGGATAGAGCGGTTGATTAAAATGCTAATAGGGTAAGCGATTGCTTCAGCAGCTTTGCTAAGAAAGTAAGAAGGGATGTTATCAGGAGCATTGGTGCATGGCTTCAGTTTCATAAGGAATTTCTTTATAGTAGAAGTGGGTATAGGTTTAAATGAGAAAAAAGGAGTGTGAAGAGGGAGAATTAGGGGCAGATGAAGCTGATGAAGTAGTAGGAGTAGGAGGAGTGGAGGGATGGGAGTTAGTAGATGGGAATGAGGAAGTAGTAGCAGAGTAGGGTAGAGAGATGGTTGGGGATGGTAAGGGAGTTTTGGAGAATGTAGTGGTGTTAGAGAAAGATGACGTTAATTTGGAAATGGATTCAATGAAAAGAGTTAAATTGGGTAGCCAAGTCTTGGTCAGGAGTGTTTGGGTCTGGGGTAGGGGTATCTGGTTTGCTGGGGTTAAGTAGAGTAGAGATACCTTTCCAAAATTTCTGAGGGTTTGATTTTATTATTTTGAAGTGTGGAAAAGTAGTTTTGTCGGTCGAAGATTATGAGCTTTTTTACCTTATTTCGAAGTATTTTATATTCATTGTAATAAAAGGACAGGATTACAGTATTTTCAGAAGCTCATTACATTTTATTGCAGACCAGTGTCTTATAGCAGTGTCTGTGTGTTAGTACACTTGTAGTTGGGTCAGGGTGGCTTTATTGGTATATGGTAAATAAGCATTGCTACCTTACTTAAAAGCCAAGCCCTGCAACAACTAGCTCCACACTGAAGTCAAAACACAATAGCTCTGGTGGGTAAATGTACTCTGTAGTAATCAAAAAGGCAAATGTTTAAAATAACTACAGCTTATGTGCAAACACAATAGGTAGTGATGAAACAATGCTCTGCTAAAATGCTTTAATGCTCCACATTGCTGAGCTGCAGATCAGTTATCACTGGCTACCAGGATTTCACCCACTTCAGCTCAAGCACGGTGCCGTCCAGTGCAACCTTCCCAGAACTAATTTGTCTGACCAGAATTATTTGGTGTGTGTATAAGAGGGAGGTAGCATACCCCTCAGCTGTCCAGATTTTTGCCCCATATTCCTCCTAAAAAGGATTGAAGTTGCTAAATGAGACATTTCAGTTTTAGATGTCATGTCATTTAGAAAAATGCATACTAACACAAATCCTTTTACTCTTGCAATTTTCTAAGTTTCTGAGAGACATATTTATAATCTGTCCCTATTTATTTTAGGCTTTGTCCAGATTTCTTGCACTAAGGTTGAGGCCTTGAGGGGTGTGGTATGTTTGTGAGAAAGTGAAATGCCCAAGTTAGAGTTAACAGGTGGAATTTTCAAGTGCATTTTCAAGGAACTGTGAGTTTTAAGGGAAGCTACGTTCACTGCTGCTCATGCCAAGTCTATTTACAATGTGCAACTGTTTTGTTTAGCAAATGGTATCTCTATTGTGGTATAAAGTTTTAAAGCTATGTTAGTAGCACCACAAGTAGAATACTTGCATCTTAATGTAAAGGCTTGAGGTTCTATTCCTACAGCATATACATTTGTATGCTGCAGTCCTCAGGATGTCCTCCTTTGGATGAGATGCCTAATAACTATGAACCTGTTTTTCAGCTTGTCATCCATTTTCTATTGCAATGTACAAGCTTACCATTTTTTTAATTTAACATAGGCAATTTATTCTTTGATGGCAACAGGCACTGAATTTGTAGATGAAACACTGAAATATACAGTTGTTTTCTAGCAACAACATCTTCATTAGTTTCAGATATCTTTAATGTGGAATTATTCAGATTACTTTTACTTCAGCAGAGTCACTCAAAGAAGTGCTGCTGTATAATACAAGGGATATAATTCAATTATATATTATAATTAATACAATCAGGTAAATCAAATAACTTTTGCATGGCCCTAACGGTGTGCAAGGAGCCTATTGCTTGAAAACAGTTCAAAGGTAAATAACCTGCCACTGGCCAGATGCATTTTCTTTGAATGTTGGTTTCAATGCTGTTTCATTGAATGTGAGTTTCAAAAGTAGAGAAGCTTTAATGCCAAATCTGTTTTCATTGTAAGACCTTTGTTTAGGTTTAGTAAATGTCTCAGTGTTTGGGCTATAATGTTTGAAATAAAAGTTGTAAATGCCTATTGCTTGAAAACAGTTCAAAGGTAAATAACCTGCCAGTGGCCAGATGCATTTTCTTTGAATGTGGGTTTCAATGCTGTTTCATTGAATGTGAGTTTCAAAAGTAGAGAAGCTTTAATGCCAAGTCTGTTTTCATTGTAAGACTATTGCTTTGTTTAGGTTTAGTAAATGTCTCAGTGTTTGGGCTATAATGTTTGAAATAAAAGTTGTAAATTAAATCCAACTGCCTGTAATCATTGTAGAACTAAAGCATAAAATAGTATGCACACAGATTTGAACAGTGTCTACAGTAAATGGGGAGAAATAGCCAAGTAATGAGACACTGGAATGGCTGTGTGGGCGGGGCTTGGGATGGGTGGTCTTGGGCGGGGCTGTGTTGGCAGGGGGGCGGGGTGAGCTATGTGGGTGGGGCTCTGGGTTTGCACCCCCCTGCAAAAAATTCTGCGGGCTCCCTTGGTGCTGGGTGTTAGTTTCTATTCTGTATAATATGGGTGCTGAATGTTAGTTTCTATTCTGTATAATGTGGGTGCTGGGTGTTCTGTATAATATGGGTGCTGGGTGTTAGTTTCTATTCTGCATAATATGGGTGCTGGGTGTTAGTTTCTATTCTGTATAATATGGGTGCTGGGTGTTAGTTTCTATTCTGTATAATATGGGTGCTGGGTGTTAGTTTCTATTCTGTATAATATGGGAGCTGGATGTTAGTTTCTATTCTGCATAATATGGGTGCTGGGTGTTAGTTTCTATTCTGCATAATATGGGTGCTGGGTGTTAGTTTCTATTCTGTATAATATGGGTGCTGGGTGTTAGTTTCTATTCTGTATAATATGGGTGCTGGGGGTTAGTATCTATTCTGCATAATATGGGTGCTGGATGTTAGTTTCTATTCTGTATAATATGGGTGCTGGGTGTTAGTTTCTATTCTGTATAATATGGGTGCTGGGTTTTAGTTTCTATTCTGTATAATATTGGTGCTGGGTGTTAGTTTCTATTCTGCATAATATGGGTGCTGGGTGTTAGTTTCTATTCTATATAATATGGGTGCCGGGTGTTAGTTTCTATTCTGTATAATATGGGTGCTGGGTGTTAGTTTCTATTCTGTATAATATGGGTGCTGGGTGTTAGTTTCTATTCTGCATAATATGGGTGCGGGGTGGTAGTTTCTATTCTGCATAATATGGGTGCTGGGTGTTAGTTTCTATTCTGTATAATATGGGTGCTGGGTGTTAGTTTCTATTCTGTTTAATATGGGTGCTGGGTGTTAGTTTCTATTCTGTATAATATGGGTGCTGGGTGTTAGTTTCTATTCTGTTTAATATGGGTGCTGGGTGTTAGTTTCGATTCTGTATAATATGGGTGCTGGGTTTTAGTATCTATTCTGTATAATATGGGTGCCGGGTGTTAGTTTCTATTCTGTATAATATGGGTGCTGGGTGTTAGTTTCTATTCTGCATAATATGGGTGCTGGGTGTTAGTTTCTATTCTGTATAATATGGATGCTGGGTGTTAGTTTCTATTCTGCATAATATGGGTGCTGGGTGTTAGTTTCTATTCTGCATAATATGGGTGCTGGGTGTTAGTTTCTATTCTGCATAATATGGGTGCTGGGTGTAAGTTTCTATTCTGTATAATATGGGTGCTGGGTGTTAGTTTCTATTCTTTATAATATCGGTGCTGGGTGTAGTTTCTATGATGTATAATGTGTGTGCTGGGTGTTCCGTATAATATGGGTGCTGGGCAAGGGCCCATGAGTGCAAGGGGGTGCACTTGCATCCCCCTGGAATCGGCTAGATAATTACAAAAAAAGTTTTTTTTTTATTTATGTACGTTCTCCTTTAAGAATCGGCTAGATAATTACAAAAAAAGTTTTTTTTTTTTTTACGTACGTTCTCCTTTAAGAAGAAAGAAGTCCGAATAGTCCAGTCACAGGCGTGCTGACATCATCGCTGTCAGTTAGAGGTTTGTGAGCAGGAACTCACACAGGCAGGACCTGAAACGAACGGAAGGAAGATGGGACACTGTGTGTGTGTGTGTGTGTGTGTGTGTGTGTGTGTGTGTGTGTGTGTGTAATGCCCCAGGTGTACATGGTGGTGGGTAGAGAATAAGGCTTGAACCCTGTACCTTGGGCGGGGTGAGCTATGTGGGCGGGGCTCTGGGTTTGCACCCCCCTGCAAAAAATTCTGCGGGCTCCCTTGGTGCTGGGTATTAGTTTCTATTCTGTATAATGTGGGTGCCGGGTGTTAGTTTCTATTCTGTATAATGTGGGTGCTGGGTGTTCTGTATAATATGGGTGCTGGGTGTTAGTTTCTATTCTGTATAATATGGGTGCTGGGTGTTAGTTTCTATTCTGTATAATATGGGTGCTGGGTGTTAGTTTCTATTCTGTATAATATGGGTGCTGGGTGTTAGTTTCTATTCTGTATAATATGGGTGCTGGATGTTAGTTTTTATTCTGTATAATATGGGTGCTGGGTGTTAGTTTTTATTCTGTATAATATGGGTGCTGGGTGTTAGTTTCTATTCTGTATAATATGGGTGCTGGGTGTTAGTTTCTATTCTGTATAATATGGGTGCTGGGGGTTAGTATCTATTCTGCATAATATGGGTGCTGGATGTTAGTTTCTATTCTGTATAATATGGGTGCTGGGTGTTAGTTTCTATTCTGTATAATATGGGTGCTGGGTTTTAGTTTCTATTCTGTATAATATTGGTGCTGGGTGTTAGTTTCTATTCTGCATAATATGGGTGCTGGGTGTTAGTTTCTATTCTGTATAATATGGGTGCCGGGTGTTAGTTTCTATTCTGTAAAATATGGGTGCTGGGTGTTAGTTTCTATTCTGTATAATATGGGTGCTGGGTGGTAGTTTCTATTCTGCATAATATGGGTGCTGGGTGTTAGTTTCTATTCTGCATAATAGGGGTGCTGGGTGGTAGTTTCTATTCTGCATAATATGGGTGCTGGGTATTAGTTTCTATTCTGCATAATATGGGTGCTGTGTATTAGTTTCTATTCTGTATAATATGGGTGCTGGGTGTTAGTTTCTATTCTGTATAATATGGGTGCTGGGTGTTAGTTTCTATTCTGTTTAATATGGGTGCTGGGTGTTAGTTTCTATTCTGTATAATATGGGTGCTGGGTGTTAGTTTCTATTCTGTTTAATATGGGTGCTGGGTGTTAGTTTCTATTCTGTATAATATGGGTGCTGGGTTTTAGTATCTATTCTGTATAATATGGGTGCCAGGTGTTAGTTTCTATTCTGTATAATATGGGTGCTGGGTGTTAGTTTCTATTCTGCATAATATGGGTGCTGGGTGTTAGTTTCTATTCTGTATAATATGGATGCTGGGTGTTAGTTTCTATTCTGCATAATATGGGTGCTGGGTGTTAGTTTCTATTCTGCATAATATGGGTGCTGGGTGTAAGTTTCTATTCTGTATAATATGGGTGCTGGGTGTTAGTTTCTATTCTGTATAATATCGGTGCTGGGTGTAGTTTCTATTCTGTATAATGTGTGTGCTGGGTGTTCCGTATAATATGGGTGCTGGGCAAGGGCGCCCGCAGGCAGGTGCAAGGGGGTGCACTTGCATCCCCCTGGAATCGGCTAGATAATTACAAAAAAAGTTTTTTTTTTTTTACGTACGTTCTCCTTTAAGAATCGGCTAGATAATTACAAAAAAAGTTTTTTTTTTTTTTTACGTACGTTCTCCTTTAAGAAGAAAGAAGTCCGAATAGTCCAGTCACAGGCATGCTGACATCATCGCTGTCAGTTAGAGGTTTGTGAGCAGGAACTCACACAGGCAGGACCTGAAACGAACAGAAGGAAGATGGGACACTGTGTGTGTGTGTGTGTGTGTGTGTGTGTGTAATGCCCCAGGTGTACATGGTGGTGGGTAGAGAATAAGGCTTGAACTCTGTACCTTGGGCTCAGGTGGCAAGAGCCTGAATTCCCTACCCACCACCATTTGTAAAAATGTTGCAGGATTTTCCCTCATACTTTTTCTATTCCTCATAAAATCTGTGGTTTCTGCATTTGTGTCCTTGTTGCCTGACAGCTACATGTTCTCTGGTTTTATTCTTGGCTGTCTGGAGTGTTTCTCCCTGGGCCTCTGCTAAAAATTAGCTTTTTTTTTCTTCAAAGTCAGACTTTCCTGGTTAACAAAAGTTAAAAAAAAATGGACACACTTGTCAGACTTCATATTCTTCAGAAAGTGCATGGTAACAAAAGCTTTTATTCTAGCAATTTTCTAGGTGTACAAGATGGATATTTGAAATGTATCCCTGTGTTTGGGACTGTATCCCCCCCCCCCCATTATTGGCTTCGTCCAAGTTTTGTGCTAGGGTTGAGAGTTATGGTAAGAACTGAATTCACTGAATATGTTTGGGGGCTGTATTCACCCAGTATTGGCTTTGTTTAGGTAGTGTTTGGGACTGTATTCCCCCCATTATTGGCTTCATCCAGGTTTTGTGCTAGGGTTGAGAGTTATGGTAAGAACTGAATTCACTGAATATGTTTGAGGGCTGCATTCGCCCAGTATTGGCTTTGTTCAGGTATTTATTGGCTTCATCCAGGTTTTTTGCTAATGTTGAGAGCTATGGTAAGAACTGATTTCACTGAATATGTTTGGGGGCTATATTCTCCCATTACTGGCTTTGTCCGAGTGCCGGGTGTTATTTGCTAAGAGGTTGAGAGCTATGGTGAGAACTGAATGTTTGGTGGTTGTAGTCACCCATTATTGGCTTTGTTCAGGTCTTTTGTGCTAAGAGGTTGACAGCTGTGCTATGGTGAGAACTGAATTCACTAAATGGTAGCTATTTAAGTTTCAGTCTTCCTCTTTCACAAAACAGTTGATTTGGCGTAGTGGTATGTTGCTCTGACTGTTTTGCACGGGGTCCCCTGGGTTCAAGATGTGGCAGTGAAATGTATGGTGGTAACGCAGCATTTTATTCTAGCAACTTTCAAACATTATACAAGCAATGTTTAAAATGTGTCCCTGGGTTTTGGCCTTTTGTCCCCCCCTTAATAAATTTTGGCTTTTTCCAGATTTCTTGTGCTGAAAAGTTCAGAGATACAGCTGAGTGTCAAGTAGATTTTACAAGGAGCTGAGAGCTGCAGGGGAGCAAAAGTTTAGTGCTGCTTGTGTTTAGTCTGCTTGCATTGTTAATAGCACAACAGATAGTGTACTTGCTTTAGATGCTGAAGGCTGTGGGTTCTACTCCCACAGTTGGTAAATGCATTGCTGATGCTGTATTGTGTTGTAAAGGGGGTGGATGCTGCAGTCTTTTTGGCAAAGATACCTAGTAACTATGAACCTGTTAACAGTTTGCTATCCATTCCCTATTGCGGTATTACTAGCTTTTCATTTTTTATTGCATGCAACAAAAGCAATTTATTCTTCAAGGGTAACAGGCACTTTATTTGTAGATTAAACAATGACATATAAAGTGTTTGCTAGCAGCAACTTCTTTATTAGTTACAATTTTTTTCAATGTGGAGTTTACTACTTCAGAGATTGTGTATATTTTTTACTGATAATGGTGGACTTAAGTAGACTTTTTATGATGGAAATGTTCTGAATTGGGCAGTTTTGTCATTGGTGGATGCTTTTTGTTTCATTGTTTACTGGAAAAATGTTCAAAACAATAAATTTAAAATGCCCTCTAACAACTGTACTGTATTGTACAAGGAATATAATGTAATACAGTCAGGAAGGTGTATCAAAGAGCATGTGTATGTTATGTTCGAGGGGCCTATGATTTTGTAGACAGCCCAGAGTTAATATTTGCCATTGGCAAAATGTATTTTCTCTGAAAGTGGGTTTCAGTGCTGTTTCAATGCATGCGAGTTTCAAGAGCAGAGAAGTTTTAATGTTAGTCTATTTTCATTGTGAGACTGCATTGCTTTAACAGATATGTATTAGGGTTTGTGCTGTAAAATGCAAAATAAAACTTTCAAATGAAATCCTAAATCATCGCAGAAGTAAAGCAGTATGCACATTAGTGTTTATGATAAATGGGACAAAATAACCAAGGAATGGGACATTGGAATGGCTGCAGGGGGGGAGGCTCCATTTGACCATGATTTTGTGAGGGTGGTAGCAAGCTCAGACAGCCCGGTTGAACTATACCTCTCAGTTGTCCATATCTTTGCAGAATGAATAGATATTTGCTGCTTATTTTGGTTTGTTCCTCAAATTTGTGATTTTCTAGCAAATCATTTAGGAATGAAGCCATTAAATGACAGACATTGAGTTTCAGATGTCATAACCTTCAGAAAAATGCATGCTAATGCAAGACTGTCTTTACGTTTATACAAGAGCAATTTTTAGTAGTGTTTGTATGTTCCCCAATATATTTGGCCTTGTTCAGATTTCCTGCATTAAGAGGTTGAGAGGTACGTGCAAATCACTTTGTAGATTAGGAATATCCAAACATCTCAATTGTCCCCAATTCTGGCTCAAAATGTTGCTCTCCCTAATAATCCCTCCTCCAAAATGGCAATTTTGGAAGAAAATGTGGAGGGTTTACAATTATATATAACTGTAATGATCACTTATAGATTACCTTTATTTCAGAAATGCATGTGGATGCTCTTATTTTGTTAGCTGCTTCAAGTTAACTGTTAATATTAAAAAGGTGTCCCTTTTTTGACAGGTATTTTTGCATCACATTTTGGTCCGTTTTTCATAAAATTGTGGTTTTCTGGCAAATTAGTGGCAAGTCATTAAAGATTGAAGTTAGAAAATAATGGCAGACATTTGAGTTTCAGATTTTATACCCTTCAGAAAATTTGTACTAATGGAAGATCTACCTGTTCTATTTAAGTTATAAGAGCAATATTTGAAAATTGGCCTTATTTTTGGGCTTGTGTCACACTTCTAGTTCTATGTATGGCTTTGTCCAGATTTCTTGCTCTGAAGTTGAGAGGTATGAGTGTCAGATCCATCACTGTCAGCCAGAGACATTTCAAATTGTGACATACTTGTTGCACCCCACTCCCCATTGTAGTGGCTCTGGATGTGTCCATGGAAGGCAAGGAGCAGTTATGCAGTGTAAGTGTGCAGAGTATTCCCCCATCCAAAGTAGATCACAAATACGACCGTGGCTTTTCATCTGTCCTTGATTTTGCAAAATGTTCTGGTTTTCTATCAGATTTTTGTACTGTTGATTTATGCTTCTTATTCTGGAACTGTATGCTGTCACAGTGCCCTGTTGCTCTGTTTAAGTAGCCATGGTTTAATGAACATCAGGTAAGCTTGTCGGAGATTGTAAGATGCAAGTAAGCTTTAGTAAGCTTGTCGGATATTGTAAGATGCAAGTAAGCTTTAGTAAGTATATTGTTAAAGAATTACCAGCATTGAAAGCCTTTTCGTTGTTGCCATGCAGAGAATATTTACATGACTAGATAATGTATAAGCCTTGGGTATTGAAATGCATATGACAGTATTTTATTTATTTTATTTGCAGTTGGTTTGCCAGGATAGTCCATTGGGCCAAATGAACCCGTTTTCAATGGAGTCCTGGGAGAAAAGCTCCAAAACTAAGTAGGTTATTAATAGATATACAAATTATACAATTACACAGAAGTTAATCATACAAGAAATAACAATTTGCAAATAATACAACAAAAACTAGAGCAGTACAATCTAGTGATGAAATTAATAGGTAATACAGACTAAAGGAAATTTAGCACAAAAGCACTGAGAAATAACAACATATTTGGAAGCATTTCATGACAATATTGAGGAATAATAACATATTAGGAAGCAATGCACAAAAGTACTGAGAAGCAATAACGTATTAGGGAAGCAATACTTGGGAAGTGTGGCCTAGTATATTCTTTCTGATTATTGTAGGAATAATAATATGTATGAGTTAGGGTGGGTAATTAGGAAAGTTGCAGGAGGAAACAGAGGAAGAAAGAAGATGGAGTTTGCAAGTGTTAGTTATGTGGGGTGGGAGCAAGAGCATTCCCACTGGGATACTAGATGTGAGTGGAGTGATTTTTAAATATAAAATGGTTGGGGGTGGTGCGAATGGAATGTGGTAGGGAGTTCCAAAGGCATGCAAGGCCATAAGACAGAAGATTTTTGCCTGGGGGACGAGTTGGTTTATATACTTCTAATAGATTTTGATTGTTGGACCTAATACTCTAGCAGGAAGGTGCATTTTAAAGGCTGATGAAAGGGAGGGACAAAGGGAGGGTTGAAAATGAGCTTATGTGCAAGATTTAGTTGAGTATATGTGAGATAACTGGGTAGCTCTAGCCATTTTTAGTTTTTGGAGAGAGGAACAGTAGTGGGTGGAAGACTTGTGGTTGGTAGCGAACTTGGCAATTTTGCTGTAGCAAGAGGAAAGTTGTGTTTTAGAGAGGTCTGTAGATTAGTTAGGAGTGGAGCTCCATAGAGAAGGGAGGGGATAAGAAATGAGGTAGAGGGTGATTTTGGTAGCAGGTGTAAGGTAATGATTTTGTCGGTAAAGCATACCTAGTTTTTGATGGGTTTTCTTGATATTTAACTGTAGGTGGGAGTTGAATTTGAGCTGGTTATCAATTTGGACCCCAAGTAACTTGGTCTCGGACACCAGTTCCAGGGGTAGATTATTTTGTCTAGAGATGTGGAATGTGTTTATATTGAAAAAGTTGCCTTAGAGGGTGAATAACATTAATTTGGTTTTAGAGGCATTGAGTGCTAGGTGATTCCTTTTCATCCATTGCTCAGTTGTTGTAAAAGCATCTTGAGTCAGTTTTAGGAGTGAGGGATAGAGGTGGCAGCAGATAATAGCAGAATCATCGGCATATTGGATGATGTCTGAGAATGGGATAGAGTTGGAAATCATTTATAAATATATTGAAGAGAAGGGACTCAGTATAGAGCCCTGGGGTACCCCAGTAGGAGTATTTAGAAATGAGGTGGCCTTTTCCATTTGACTGCTTGAGATCTGTTAGATAAGTAGCTGGAGAACCAGTTCAAGGAGGAGGGAGATAGGTTAAGTTTAGAAAGTTTAGTTAGTAGCAGGCTGTGAGAGAGTGCCAAAGGCCTTAGAGAGGTCGGGTAGAAACAATTTGGCCAGAGTCGCGGGCTTTATTTACAGTTTCCAGGAAGGAGAGGAGGGCGGTCATAGTGCTATGATGTGGTCTGAATCCATGTGTGGGAGTTAGTAGGTGATTATCTAAGAGATGTGGAAGGAGTTGTAGTTGGATACACTTTTCTAGGAGTTTAGAGATGGGGGACAGAATAGCGATGGGGCGGAAATTAGTAACATTGTTGTTGTTGCCACCTTTTATGTAGAGGTATGATAAAGGCCCTTTTCCAGACTTGGGGTACTATACATTCTTGGATAGAGCGGTTGATTAAAATGCTAATAGGGTAGCGATTGCTTCAGCAGCTTTGCTAAGAAAGTAAGAAGGGATGTTATCAGGAGCATTGGTGCATGGCTTCAGTTTCATAAGGAATTTCTTTATAGTAGAAGTGGGTATAGGTTTAAATGAGAAAAAGGAGTGTGAAGAGGGAGAATTAGGGGCAGATGAAGCTGATGAAGTAGTAGGAGTAGGAGGAGTGGAGGGATGGGAGTTAGTAGATGGGAATGAGGAAGTAGTAGCAGAGTAGGGTAGAGATGGTTGGGGATGGTAAGGAGTTTTGGAGAATGTAGTGGTGTTAGAGAAAGATGACGTTAATTTGGAAATGGATTCAATGAAAAGAGTTAAATTGGGTAGCCAAGTCTTGGTCAGGAGTGTTTGGGTCTGGGGTAGGGGTATCTGGTTTGCTGGGGTTAAGTAGAGTAGAGATACCTTTCCAAAATTTCTGAGGGTTTGATTTTATTATTTTGAAGTGTGGAAAAGTAGTTTTGTCGGTCGAAGATTATGAGCTTTTTTACCTTATTTCGAAGTATTTTATATTCATTGTAATAAAAGGACAGGATTACAGTATTTTCAGAAGCTCATTACATTTTATTGCAGACCAGTGTCTTATAGCAGTGTCTGTGTGTTAGTACACTTGTAGTTGGGTCAGGGTGGCTTTATTGGTATATGGTAAATAAGCATTGCTACCTTACTTAAAAGCCAAGCCCTGCAACAACTAGCTCCACACTGAAGTCAAAACACAATAGCTCTGGTGGGTAAATGTACTCTGTAGTAATCAAAAAAGGCAAATGTTTAAAATAACTACAGCTTATGTGCAAACACAGTAGGTAGTGATGAAACAATGCTCTGCTAAAAATGCTTTAATGCTCCACATTGCTGAGCTGCAGATCAGTTATCACTGGCTACCAGGATTTCACCCACTTCAGCTCAAGCACGGTGCCGTCCAGTGCAACCTTCCCAGAACTAATTTGTCTGACCAGAATTATTTGGTGTGTGTATAAGAGGGAGGTAGCATACCCCTCAGCTGTCCAGATTTTTGCCCCATATTCCTCCTAAAAAGGATTGAAGTTGCTAAATGAGACATTTCAGTTTTAGATGTCATGTCATTTAGAAAAATGCATACTAACACAAATCCTTTTACTCTTGCAATTTTCTAAGTTTCTGAGAGACATATTTATAATCTGTCCCTATTTATTTTAGGCTTTGTCCAGATTTCTTGCACTAAGGTTGAGGCCTTGAGGGGTGTGGTATGTTTGTGAGAAAGTGAAATGCCCAAGTTAGAGTTAACAGGTGGAATTTTCAAGTGCATTTTCAAGGAACTGTGAGTTTTAAGGAAGCTACGTTCACTGCTGCTCATGCCAAGTCTATTTACAATGTGCAACTGTTTTGTTTAGCAAATGGTATCTCTATTGTGGTATAAAGTTTTAAAGCTATGTTAGTAGCACCACAAGTAGAATATTTGCATCTTAATGTAAAGGCTTGAGGTTCTATTCCTACAGCATATACATTTGTATGCTGCAGTCCTCAGGATGTCCTCCTTTGGATGAGATGCCTAATAACTATGAACCTGTTTTTCAGCTTGTCATCCATTTTCTATTGCAATGTACAAGCTTACCATTTTTTTAATTTAACATAGGCAATTTATTCTTTGACGGCAACAGGCACTGAATTTGTAGATGAAACACTGAAATATACAGTTGTTTTCTGGCAACAACATCTTCATTAGTTTCAGATATCTTTAATGTGGAATTATTCAGATTACTTTTACTATAGCAGAGTCACTCAAAGAAGTGCTGCTGTATAATACAAGGGATATAATTCAATTATATATTATAATTAATACAATCAGGTAAATCAAATAACTTTTGCATGGCCCTAACGGTGTGCAAGGAGCCTATTGCTTGAAAACAGTTCAAGGTAAATAACCTGCCACTGGCCAGATGCATTTTCTTTGAATGTGGGTTTCAATGCTGTTTCATTGAATGTGAGTTTCAAAAGTAGAGAAGCTTTAATGCCAAATCTGTTTTCATTGTAAGACCTTTGTTTAGGTTTAGTAAATGTCTCAGTGTTTGGGCTATAATGTTTGAAATAAAAGTTGTAAATGCCTATTGCTTGAAAACAGTTCAAAGGTAAATAACCTGCCAGTGGCCAGATGCATTTTCTTTGAATGTGGGTTTCAATGCTGTTTCATTGAATGTGAGTTTCAAAAGTAGAGAAGCTTTAATGCCAAGTCTGTTTTCATTGTAAGACTATTGCTTTGTTTAGGTTTAGTAAATGCCTCAGTGTTTGGGCTATAATGTTTGAAATAAAAGTTGTAAATTAAATCCAACTGCCTGTAATCATTGTAGAACTAAAGCATAAAATAGTATGCACACAGATTTGAACAGTGTCTACAGTAAATGGGGAGAAATAGCCAAGTAATGGGACACTGGAATGGCTGTGTGGGCTTGGGTGGGTGGTCTTGGGCGGGGCTGTGTTGGCAGGGGGCGGGGTGAGCTATGTGGGTGGGGCTCTGGGTTTGCACCCCCCTGCAAAAAATTCTGCGGGCTCCCTTGGTGCTGGGTGTTAGTTTCTATTCTGTATAATATGGGTGCTGGGTGTTAGTTTCTATTCTGTATAATATGGGTGCTGGGTGTTAGTTTCTATTCTGTATAATATGGGTGCTGGGTGTTAGTTTCTATTCTGTATAATATGGGTGCTGGGTGTTAGTTTCTATTCTGTATAATATGGGTGCTGGGTGTTAGTTTCTATTCTGTATAATATGGGTGCTGGGTGTTAGTTTCTATTCTGTATAATATGGGTGCTGGGTGTTAGTTTCTATTCTGTATAATATGGGTGCTGGGTGTTAGTTTCTATTCTGTATAATATGGGTGCTGGGTGTTAGTTTCTATTCTGTATAATATGGGTGCTGGGTGTTAGTTTCTATTCTGTATAATATGGGTGCTGGGTGTTAGTTTCTATTCTGTATAATATGGGTGCTGGGTGTTAGTTTCTATTCTGTATAATATGGGTGCTGGGTGTTAGTTTCTATTCTGTATAATATGGGTGCTGGGTGTTAGTTTCTATTCTGTATAATATGGGTGCTGGGTGTTAGTTTCTATTCTGTATAATATGGGTGCTGGGTGTTAGTTTCTATTCTGTATAATATGGGTGCTGGGTGTTAGTTTCTATTCTGTATAATATGGGTGCTGGGTGTTAGTTTCTATTCTGTATAATATGGGTGCTGGGTGTTAGTTTCTATTCTGTATAATATGGGTGCTGGGTGTTAGTTTCTATTCTGTATAATATGGGTGCTGGGTGTTAGTTTCTATTCTGTATAATATGGGTGCTGGGTGTTAGTTTCTATTCTGTATAATATGGGTGCTGGGTGTTAGTTTCTATTCTGTATAATATGGGTGCTGGGTGTTAGTTTCTATTCTGTATAATATGGGTGCTGGGTGTTAGTTTCTATTCTGTATAATATGGGTGCTGGGTGTTAGTTTCTATTCTGTATAATATGGGTGCTGGGTGTTAGTTTCTATTCTGTATAATATGGGTGCTGGGTGTTAGTTTCTATTCTGTATAATATGGGTGCTGGGTGTTAGTTTCTATTCTGTATAATATGGGTGCTGGGTGTTAGTTTCTATTCTGTATAATATGGGTGCTGGGTGTTAGTTTCTATTCTGTATAATATGGGTGCTGGGTGTTAGTTTCTATTCTGTATAATATGGGTGCTGGGTGTTAGTTTCTATTCTGTATAATATGGGTGCTGGGTGTTAGTTTCTATTCTGTATAATATGGGTGCTGGGTGTTAGTTTCTATTCTGTATAATATGGGTGCTGGGTGTTAGTTTCTATTCTGTATAATATGGGTGCTGGGTGTTAGTTTCTATTCTGTATAATATGGGTGCTGGGTGTTAGTTTCTATTCTGTATAATATGGGTGCTGGGTGTTAGTTTCTATTCTGTATAATATGGGTGCTGGGTGTTAGTTTCTATTCTGTATAATATGGGTGCTGGGTGTTAGTTTCTATTCTGTATAATATGGGTGCTGGGTGTTAGTTTCTATTCTGTATAATATGGGTGCTGGGTGTTAGTTTCTATTCTGTATAATATGGGTGCTGGGTGTTAGTTTCTATTCTGTATAATATGGGTGCTGGGTGTTAGTTTCTATTCTGTATAATATGGGTGCTGGGTGTTAGTTTCTATTCTGTATAATATGGGTGCTGGGTGTTAGTTTCTATTCTGTATAATATGGGTGCTGGGTGTTAGTTTCTATTCTGTATAATATGGGTGCTGGGTGTTAGTTTCTATTCTGTATAATATGGGTGCTGGGTGTTAGTTTCTATTCTGTATAATATGGGTGCTGGGTGTTAGTTTCTATTCTGTATAATATGGGTGCTGGGTGTTAGTTTCTATTCTGTATAATATGGGTGCTGGGTGTTAGTTTCTATTCTGTATAATATGGGTGCTGGGTGTTAGTTTCTATTCTGTATAATATGGGTGCTGGGTGTTAGTTTCTATTCTGTATAATATGGGTGCTGGGTGTTAGTTTCTATTCTGTATAATATGGGTGCTGGGTGTTAGTTTCTATTCTGTATAATATGGGTGCTGGGTGTTAGTTTCTATTCTGTATAATATGGGTGCTGGGTGTTAGTTTCTATTCTGTATAATATGGGTGCTGGGTGTTAGTTTCTATTCTGTATAATATGGGTGCTGGGTGTTAGTTTCTATTCTGTATAATATGGGTGCTGGGTGTTAGTTTCTATTCTGTATAATATGGGTGCTGGGTGTTAGTTTCTATTCTGTATAATATGGGTGCTGGGTGTTAGTTTCTATTCTGTATAATATGGGTGCTGGGTGTTAGTTTCTATTCTGTATAATATGGGTGCTGGGTGTTAGTTTCTATTCTGTATAATATGGGTGCTGGGTGTTAGTTTCTATTCTGTATAATGTGGGTGCTGGGTGTTAGTTTCTATTCTGTATAATATGGGTGCTGGGTGTTAGTTTCTATTCTGTATAATATGGGTGCTGGGTGTTAGTTTCTATTCTGTATAATATGGGTGCTGGGTGTTAGTTTCTATTCTGTATAATATGGGTGCTGGGTGTTAGTTTCTATTCTGTATAATATGGGTGCTGGGTGTTAGTTTCTATTCTGTATAATATGGGTGCTGGGTGTTAGTTTCTATTCTGTATAATATGGGTGCTGGGTGTTAGTTTCTATTCTGTATAATATGGGTGCTGGGTGTTAGTTTCTATTCTGTATAATATGGGTGCTGGGTGTTAGTTTCTATTCTGTATAATATGGGTGCTGGGTGTTAGTTTCTATTCTGTATAATATGGGTGCTGGGTGTTAGTTTCTATTCTGTATAATATGGGTGCTGGGTGTTAGTTTCTATTCTGTATAATATGGGTGCTGGGTGTTAGTTTCTATTCTGTATAATATGGGTGCTGGGTGTTAGTTTCTATTCTGTATAATATGGGTGCTGGGTGTTAGTTTCTATTCTGTATAATATGGGTGCTGGGTGTTAGTTTCTATTCTGTATAATATGGGTGCTGGGTGTTAGTTTCTATTCTGTATAATGTGGGTGCTGGGTGTTAGTTTCTATTCTGTATAATATGGGTGCTGGGTGTTAGTTTCTATTCTGTATAATATGGGTGCTGGGTGTTAGTTTCTATTCTGTATAATATGGGTGCTGGGTGTTAGTTTCTATTCTGTATAATATGGGTGCTGGGTGTTAGTTTCTATTCTGTATAATATGGGTGCTGGGTGTTAGTTTCTATTCTGTATAATATGGGTGCTGGGTGTTAGTTTCTATTCTGTATAATATGGGTGCTGGGTGTTAGTTTCTATTCTGTATAATATGGGTGCTGGGTGTTAGTTTCTATTCTGTATAATATGGGTGCTGGGTGTTAGTTTCTATTCTGTATAATATGGGTGCTGGGTGTTAGTTTCTATTCTGTATAATATGGGTGCTGGGTGTTAGTTTCTATTCTGTATAATATGGGTGCTGCTGGGTGTTAGTTTCTATTCTGTATAATATGGGTGCTGGGTGTTAGTTTCTATTCTGTATAATATGGGTGCTGGGTGTTAGTTTCTATTCTGTATAATATGGGTGCTGGGTGTTAGTTTCTATTCTGTATAATATGGGTGCTGGGTGTTAGTTTCTATTCTGTATAATATGGGTGCTGGGTGTTAGTTTCTATTCTGTATAATATGGGTGCTGGGTGTTAGTTTCTATTCTGTATAATATGGGTGCTGGGTGTTAGTTTCTATTCTGTATAATATGGGTGCTGGGTGTTAGTTTCTATTCTGTATAATATGGGTGCTGGGTGTTAGTTTCTATTCTGTATAATATGGGTGCTGGGTGTTAGTTTCTATTCTGTATAATATGGGTGCTGGGTGTTAGTTTCTATTCTGTATAATATGGGTGCTGGGTGTTAGTTTCTATTCTGTATAATATGGGTGCTGGGTGTTAGTTTCTATTCTGTATAATATGGGTGCTGGGTGTTAGTTTCTATTCTGTATAATATGGGTGCTGGGTGTTAGTTTCTATTCTGTATAATATGGGTGCTGGGTGTTAGTTTCTATTCTGTATAATATGGGTGCTGGGTGTTAGTTTCTATTCTGTATAATATGGGTGCTGGGTGTTAGTTTCTATTCTGTATAATATGGGTGCTGGGTGTTAGTTTCTATTCTGTATAATATGGGTGCTGGGTGTTAGTTTCTATTCTGTATAATATGGGTGCTGGGTGTTAGTTTCTATTCTGTATAATATGGGTGCTGGGTGTTAGTTTCTATTCTGTATAATATGGGTGCTGGGTGTTAGTTTCTATTCTGTATAATATGGGTGCTGGGTGTTAGTTTCTATTCTGTATAATATGGGTGCTGGGTGTTAGTTTCTATTCTGTATAATGTGGGTGCTGGGTGTTAGTTTCTATTCTGTATAATATGGGTGCTGGGTGTTAGTTTCTATTCTGTATAATATGGGTGCTGGGTGTTAGTTTCTATTCTGTATAATATGGGTGCTGGGTGTTAGTTTCTATTCTGTATAATATGGGTGCTGGGTGTTAGTTTCTATTCTGTATAATATGGGTGCTGGGTGTTAGTTTCTATTCTGTATAATATGGGTGCTGGGTGTTAGTTTTTATTCTGTATAATATGGGTGCTGGGTGTTAGTTTCTATTCTGTATAATATGGGTGCTGGGTGTTAGTTTTTATTCTGTATAATATGGGTGCTGGGTGTTAGTTTCTATTCTGTATAATATGGGTGCTGGGTGTTAGTTTCTATTCTGTATAATATGGGTGCTGGGTGTTAGTTTCTATTCTGTATAATATGGGTGCTGGGTGTTAGTTTCTATTCTGTATAATATGGGTGCTGGGTGTTAGTTTCTATTCTGTATAATATGGGTGCTGGGTGTTAGTTTCTATTCTGTATAATATGGGTGCTGGGTGTTAGTTTCTATTCTGTATAATATGGGTGCTGGGTGTTAGTTTCTATTCTGTATAATATGGGTGCTGGGTGTTAGTTTCTATTCTGTATAATATGGCTGTTAGTTTCTTTTTTGTAGCAGGTGATTGAAATGGCCCCATCATGTCCTTGGTGCACTTCTGCTGGCCCTTTCTGTAGGAGAGGTAGGTATTTAGCTCTCATAATCATTGAAATTTATTAGAGACAGAGTTTGTTTCTGCCAGGTTAATTTTTGCTTACAATTAAGCTTGCTAATCTTTTAAGTAGTATTAGTGACACAATATCAAAGATAAACCCTGCAAGATGGACAAGACCAATAAGCTTTGGTTTTAGGATTCATTTGCTGTCTATAAATATTGTAGTAAAGCATTTCTCAGTGATCAGGTTGGAAACTGTGCCACTAGGACAATAAAATTATTTTACAAAGAGATAATAATATACAGAGCAGTGACTTAATAGAGTTTCTGGCATTATGGAGAGGTATTATAGGTACTTTTTCCCATAAACTGTAAGAATAATGTTCAATGATTTATCTGTTTATAATGATAGCTATTGGGTAGGCTATGGAGTCCACTTCTGTGTATAAATATTCTTTTGGAAGCTTGTCTTTTGTTACTGTAAAAGGTTTTATTTTTGTAAAGCTTTTTGATATGTGCTATATAAACTAAATGCAGTTTGAAGGAACTATATTTTAATTCAATTGGATTATCATACTGTGATGAGTTACTCTGGTTGGGAGATGTTTTGGTAGTGTCAATAAAATCATTATTTATTATACAGGCAGTTTTCTAGTAAGAATCTTTAGTGAAAGTATTTGCTGTGTTTTCTTACCTGATGTAATTAAACTGTGGCAGTTAATGGACATAGTTCCACTTCTTTTCTCAACTGATAGATTGAGATTTTCAGCTGTACATGTTTGCTTCAGTTGCTGTACTTGGTTGCCATTCATAGGGTACTGTGGGGCCTTTCTGAAATGTTGCACTACAGCTACAGTAATTATTTACATTTCCTGTTGTAAAATCTTCAGCATCGGAGATCCGCTAGTGACTGCTCTGTTTCTTTTCAGTGCTAGGAACCTTCTGTGGGCTTCCAACCATACGGGTATGCGGCAGTTCTCTTTGTTAGATTTGCAGTTCTCCATGTAGTAGGGCAGCTGTTGTTGGATGGTAGCAGCTTTTATTGAACCACCACTGTTTTTGCTGGGAGTCAGTAATATACCAGTGACAGGAGAGCTGCAATGTTTACTAACAAAATGTGTTTTGTGTGAGGTTTCCGTTACATCTCATTATAAAGTTTTTATTACCTCTGGTCTTAATATTAAACCTGCAAGCCAGTGGGTTGGTGCTTTCCTTGGTTCTTGTTTTAAGGCAAATGTCTGCCTTCTTTTGGGGAAGACACATTGATGTACTTCCAACATTAAACTTGATATTAGTGGGAGTTACAAAGGGCATGGGGGGGATGATGGGGGATTGTGCAGCATATATTGTCTGTCATTAAAGGATGGTATTTTGCACTGTAAAGGTTAGCTTGTCAATCTCCAGGTAGAATGGGGTTACGTGTTTGCAGAATTTTCCCATTCCATGAATGTATTTGCTGTTAGCTGTCTGTTGCCATATCTAATGTCACATTTCCTTACTTGTGCATTGGCATGTGTACGCATGGACAGGCTCTTTCTCTTCTTTTGAGGGCTCGCTTCGCATGCTTTCGAGGAATGGGACAAGGTCAATGATGACACGTCTCTGGAGATGACTAACAGTTGTTGACCCTTCTCGTTGCTTACACAGCTCTTGTTTTGTCTGACCATTTCCAATGTCAGTTGGGATTGTTTTCACTAAAATAAAAGACGTTCTTTCAGTAACAATGTTTTTTTTCATTCTCTGTCAGCACTATTACGACCTTTAGCCTTTGTATGCTGTCCAGTAAGCCTTGTAGGAGTTGTTTTCTAGGAATCTGACAGGGTTTCCCAGGAATTATTATTCTCTTGAAATGTCATGCAATGTTTCTTATGATTGATGTTGGTTTCTTTAGTTGCTTTCACTTCATGCAGCGCATACAGGGCTGGCAGATGCTTGATAAAGGAGACGGTCTCTGTTTGATGACTTTTTCTTTTTCAAATAAAAAGGCAAATGTGCATTTTTCAGCCAATATGGATGCCACCAACTTTGAAGCAGTACTTTCTATGGTGCTATATTTGCATAATGTTCACCAGCAAGCTTTGTTATGGTGAGCTGGAGTAACAGAACATTGACACACTAAGCTCTCACCCTATGCCTGTAGATGTGCTTATTGCAATGATTATTTTTCCGTACATCCTGAGTAACAGTCCACTAAGTTTATACAGGTAGGTATAGATCATGGTACAGCGTTGAGATGTCATGATTTCCAAGCCTAGGGCTTAACCTGCCTGTGGCGAGCTACTATTTTGAGAGGCTGCTCAGCTCCTTGTCCATGAGCTAGAGATGTTGGGAAAGAAATAGGAGGCTTTGTATAACCTCCAGCAAGTTGGACGTAAAGCTGTAGACTATGGAAGACATGGTAAGAAATATGCTCTTTATTTCTTTATGTATTTGGGTGTATTTATACTTGTATACCTGTATACCAGGGAAGATAACTAGCAACATAACAAAGATTACATCACTACCTCTTTTCAAACAAAACATTAAACTGCACTTCCAAAATCACTGGCTGTGCACCTGTAGTAAACCTGATTAACTTTCCACTACTTATACTCTACTTCAAAACTATCTCCTACTTCTTACCTACTTATTTGCTCTCCTTTCTATAACTAATCACTTCTAATTTCCCTTATTCTTAGCTCTCTTTTCTTGTACTTCCTACCTGTATCAATATCTGACAAAGTATTTTTTAACGTTATACAATGTCTTTGACTTTAACTGTGTGTGGTAATTATTTCATTTAATATCGTTATCTTACTTAGTATTTTATGTTTGTATAGGTATTTTTGTTTTATTTTGTGGACTGTGTGAGTCAGTAATTAACTCACTTAGTAATAATAATAAGTAACTGTACAATTGTTAGTTTTTGTCTATTCAAACCTTCTTTAAAACACAAGTATGTTTCCTTTTTGTATTCTCTGTGGAGCTTTTCTCCCCGGGCCTCTACTGAAAATGGAAATATCTCCAGCTAGACTAGCCCGGTCAACAAATGTAAAATAAATAAATAAATAAATAAAAAAAAAAAAATGTATGAAAGCAAAAATGGCAACTTAGATTAATAGCTTAGAATAAGTATTTATTTATTTATTTATTTATTTATTTATTTATTTAAATTTGTTGACCAGGAGTGTCCGACTGGACGTAGGTCCATTTTCAGCAGAGGCCCGGGGAGAAAAGCTCCACAGTAAAATAAACAGACAGTACTTACATTGGATTACATAGCGATTAACAATTTAACATAGCAATTACTTACAACATATTTACAGATGAAGAGCATAGTACATCAGTAGACAACTAGAATCTTTATCTGTGAAGTACATAACAGACATTAACAAATGTTACAATGGGATGGGGTGGATGATATTAGAGTGGGAGTTGCAAGGGCATAGCCAGCATGTTTTTAGGTGCGCTTTTAGTAAAGTTTTGAAGTGGGTGCATGATGGTACGGAGGTAATTGTGGGCGGGAGTGAGTTCCACAATTTGGCTATGGCGCAAGAGAATAGTGCTTCACCAGCAGAGTTATTGGCTTTAGTGATCTGCCAGTGATTTTTGTTGCTGGATCTTAGTGGTCTGGTTGTGCGATAGGGTTGGAGTAGATTCTGGAAGGATGGGACATTTAGTGGATGGTTTACTAGTTTGTGGGAGAGTGAGAGTTGATACCACTGAAGGAGGTGAGGGAGTTCAAGCCAGCCCAGTTCAGCAAGTGAGAGACAGTGGTGACTACGGGATGCCCCTGTGGCGAATTTGGCGATTGTGTTGTAGCAGGTCTCTAGCTTGTTTAGATCACATTGCCTTAGGTTGGTATATATTGGAGAGGCATAAAGTAGGGTGGAGATAAGGTGGGAATTTGCTATTGTAATCTTTGCTGCTTTGGTGAGAAATTGCTTATTTCTGTATAACGCACCTAGTTTTTTGTGGACTTTTTTTATGGTCATGGATATGTGAATGTCAAATTTTAGTTTATTGTCTATTTCCACTCCTAGTAATTTGGTGTGTTCAGTTGGGTATATAGTGGTGTTGTCTTTTGCTGTGATGTTAAAGTGAGAGTTGTTTTGAGTATGTTTGGTGGGTTGGAAGATGAGTAGTTTAGTTTTGTTTGGGTTGAGTATTAATTTGGCATCGGATAACCATGTTTCAACAGAGGATAAGACTTCCTGTGTGACTTTTTGCAGTTTGGGTAGGGACTGGGCTGAGCAGATGATGGTCGAGTCATCTGCGTATTGTATGAGTGTGCCATGTTTGGTGGTAGAGTCTAGATTATTGGTGTAGACAGAGAAGAGTTGGAGTCCAAGGATAGATCCTTGGGGAACCCCTATGGAGACAGGTAGTTGGTAAGATATGTCATTCTGCCATACAACGGATTGTTGGCGGACAGACAGGTAACTCTGAAACCATTTGATGACTGATTGTGAGAAGGATAGGTTATTGAAGACAGTTGTTTGTGTGGGACCATGTCAAATGCTTTAGATAGGTCTAGGAAAGTAGCAGAGGAGAGATAGCCATTGTTTTTATGCTGAAGGATAGTGTTAGTAAAGGAGAGTAAGGCAGTGGTGGTGCTATGGTTTGGTCAGAAACGATGCTGAGTATTGGAAAGGAGGTTGTTAGTAAGGAGGTAGTCTGAGATCTGAGAGTGTATGCATCTCTCTAGTATTTTGGAGAGTGGAGAGAGAATAGCTATGGGGCGGTAATTGGTTAGTTCTGCAGAGGGTCCGCCTTTGTGGAGGGGAATTATATGTGATACTTTCCACAGTGTGGGAACGTAACTTTCTGACAGAGATCGATTAATCAAGATGGATACTGGGTAGGCCAGAGCATCAGCTGCGATTTGTTGGTATTTACTTGGGAGGTTGTCTGCTGCTAATTTGGTGGGTTTACGTTTACTTAAGAGTTTTTTTATGTTGGAGGTAGGTACAGGAAAAAAAGAGAAGGCAGTGGGGAGATTACTAGTTGAAGGTGTGGGTTGGAGGGGGAGGGGGGTTGTGTTTTTTAGCTAGTGATATGATGGTTTGGGTGAAGTGTGCGTTGAATGAGGTAGCAATATTTTCTGAGGAGTGAGGGATGTTAGGAGGAGGGCTACTGATTTTACCTGGGTGGAGGATGGAGTTTATGGAGGACCAGAATTGTTTGGGGCTGTGTTGTGAGGAGTCTAGGGCAGACTGGTAGTATTGGAATTTGTCCTGTTTTATTAGCTTTTTGACTCTATTGCGTAGTTCTAGGAATTTCTATCTAGCTGAGGGGGTTTCGGTTTTGCGCCAGTGCTCCCAGGCTTTATCCCTGTTTTTCATTTCTGACTTAGTGGTTTTCTGTAGCCATGGGGAGTGTTGTGCTCTGGTTCTGGAAAATCTTATGGGGGCATAGTAATTAAGGATGTTCAGGAAGGTAGTATTAAAAAATTCAACTGCGTCATCTAGACTGAGGTACTTTAGAGGATGCCAGTTACATTCTTTGAGGGATGAGATGAATGTGAGTGGGTTAAAGTTTAGTTTTTTATGTATTTGACGGTAGATGACATGTTTAGCTTAGTACAGGTATTTTTTGAGTAGGAATGTTGGGGAGTGATCACTGAGGCTATCTGATAAGCAGCCTGTTATATATGACTGGGGGCTCTTACTGACTAGTATCCAATCCAGGGTAGTGTGCTTGCTGGAGTTTTTATTTATCCTGGTTGGTGACTGGACTAGTTGGGTGAAGCCATGAAGGTGTACATGATGGGATGGATTGTTGCCAGAACAGGATTGCCAGTCAATATTGAAATCACATAAGATGATAGTTTCTTGGGGGAGATGGTGGGTAGACCAGCTGAGGAGGTTTTCTAGTGGAGGGATGTTTTGGCCAGGTGGGAAGTAGCATCCAATTATGTTGATGGTTTTGTTTTGGTTAATTTTGAGGTTGGTATATATTATTTCTTCATTGCCTATTTGTGGAGCTGATGATTTTAAGATCTGGATGTTTAGATGCTGTTTAAATATTATAGCTACACCACCTCCTTTTTTGTTTAGCCGGTCTACTCTTAGTATGCCGTAACCTGTAAGGAGTATTTGCTCACTGGTAATGTGAGGTTTTAGCCAGGTTTCTGTCAGGATGACTATATCTGCGGTGTACAAGTCTATGGTGGCATGGAGTTCACGGACTTTGTTGGATATACTTCTAATAATTAGGCTTAGTAGAAGGAAGTCACTTGGCTTTCTATTGGCTGTAATATGGGAGAAGTTGTGGTTTCTAGTCTGATTATGAGGATTGGGGTTGGAGATGGTAGGGCCAGGGTTGGGGTGGATGTCTCCACTTAGGGCTAGTTTTGATATGCATGAGATTATTAGTTGTCTCAGTTTTTGAATGTGTTTGTTTATAAGGGAAACTTTATGATTGTGCTCTGTGGGTAATAGGTATGGTGGGAGGGTTACTATGTTAAGTTGTAGGGATGCTTTATGTTTGAGTAATATAGTTGGTAGAACATGTCGGGGGTGCATAGGGATGGTTCTTGAGCTAGTGGGAGGGGAGCTGAGTGTGGGTGAGACATGAGTGGTGGTGTGAGTAGTAGTACAGTGGTAGTGGTTGAGTGGGGGAATGATGGAGCTTTGGTAGGATGTAAGATATGCAAGGAGAGTGCATGCAGTGAGCATAGGAAATGTATGCTTGTACATGTTAGTTGAGGAGGTGTGATAGTAAAGGGAAGATGGAGGAGGTATTGTTGGGTTAGCGCTGTGGTTGGATATTGGAAAGATGGGAGGGGTTTGAGTGCAATAAAGGTGGGACCACTGGGGGCGGGAGGGAATAGGGGGCAGGGTAGGGAGCGAAGCGGGTAGAGACCCTGTTAGTTGCTCGTATGAGGGGGCTGGAAACAATCACAAAGCAAAGACAAGTATGTGTTAAGAAACAATCACAATTGACCAAGGACTGCTCTGAAACTGTAAGTCATTTCTTAATTTCTCAGGTGGAAAAACAGGATAACCTTGTATCAGTAGGCTACTGTGGTCATAGTTTAAATTAACAAACACACAGTATTGATCAGTTATGGATACTATTTGTTAACAGAAGGGAATAAGAGAAAGTGGAAGATATGTGTGTGTGTGTGTGTGTGTGTGTGTGTGTGTGTGTGTGTGTGTGTGTGTGTGTGTGTGTGTGTGTGGTGGGGAGGCTGCTTACAAGCCAAAGCAGAGTGTTCTCCAGGAGAAAATGAATATTGGCTCTAACAGGTAGACACATACTCAAAGTTAACTGTAGCAGTTTGCAGACAAGTATGACTAAAATGGCTGCCAACCAGGATGGGTGATACATGCAACTAAAGGAAAAGGTAGAGAGGTAAAGAGGGGTAGGACAGGAACTGAGAGGATACCTCCATCTCCAGAAAATTCTATGACATGTTCACTTATTGATAAGACAGTGACTGAGAGGATACCTCCATGTCCAGAATATTTTGTGATGTGTTCACTTATTGGTAGGACAGGGACTGACAGGATACATCTAGCTCCAGAACATTCGATGATGTGTTCACTTATTGGTAGGACAGAGACTGAGAGGATGCCTCTAGCTCCAGAATATTCTATGATGTGTTCACTTATTGGTAGGACAGGGACTGACAGGATACCTCTAGCTCCACAACATTATATGATGTGTTCACTTATTGGTAGAACAGGGACTGGCAGGATACCTCTGTATCTGTAACATTTTATGATATGATCACTTATTGGTAGGACAGGGACTGAGAGGATACCTCTAGCTCCAGAACGTTCTATGATGTGTTCACTTATTGGTAGGACAGGGACTGAGAGGATACCTCTAGCTCCACAACATTCGATGATGTGTTCACTTATTGGTAGGACAGGGACTGACAGGATACCTCTGTATCTGGAACATTTTATGATGTGATCACTTATTGGTAGGACAAAGACTGAGAGGATACCTCTAGCTCCAGAACATTCTATGATGTGTTCACTTATTGGTAGGACAGGGACTGAGAGGATACCTCTAGCTTCACAACATTCTATGATGTGTTCACTTATTCTGGCTCTTAGTTTAGAATTAAGACTATGAGTATTGTTGTTTACTCTTCAGCTTGAGACCTTCTATTTGTACTTTACACTGTATGATTCTGGGTAAAACCAGTTATCCATTGCCCCTGGATCAGTCCTAAAAAGTCACTTCTGCTTTGTAACTTTTCCATCATCACAATATATTTTGTTAGTACAGTATGAGGTCAAAATAAATTGAAGCACTTTGAAACAAATATAATCAAGCATTTATTACTTTAGTCCTGCAGTATACTGTTATGTCTTCATAACTTCTGTCAGTGTTGCAGTATACTATTTTCTAGTGTCAGTGTTACAGTATACTGTTATTTCTTGTGTCAGTTTTACAGTATACTGTTATTTTCTTGTGTCAGTGTTACAGTATACTGTTATTCTCTTGTGTCAGTGTTACAGTATACTATTATTTCTTGTCAGTGTTACAGTATACTGTTATTTTCTAGTGTCAGTGTTAGAGTATACTGTTATTTCTTGTGTCAGTGTTACAGTATACTGTTATTTTCTTGTGCCAGTGTTACAGTATACTGTTATTTCTTGTGTCAGTGTTACAGTATACTGTTATTTCTTGTGTCAGTGTTACAGTATATTGTTATTTCTTGTGTCAGTGTTACAGTATATTGTTATTTATTGCATCAGTGTTACAGTATACTGTATTTTCTTGTGTCAGTGTTACAATATACTGTTATTTTCTTGTGTCAATGTTACAGTATACTATTATTTCTTGTGTCAGTGTTACAGTACACTGTTATTTTCTTGTGTTAGTGTTACTGTATACTGTTATTTCTTGTCAGTGTTACAGTATACTGTTATTTTCTTGTGTCAGTGTTACAGTATACTATTATTTCTTGTTAGTGTTACAGTATACTGTTATTTTATTGTGTCAGCGTTACAGTATACTGTTATTTCTTGTGTCAGTGTTACAGTATACTGTTAATTCTTGTGCCAGTGTTACAGTATACTGTTATTTCTTGTGTCAGTGTTACAGTATACTGTTATTTCTTGTGTCAGTGTTACAGCATACTGTTATTTTCCTGTGCCAGTGTTACAGCATACTGTTATTTTCCTGTGCCAGTGTTACAGTATACTGTTATTTCTTGTGTCAGTGTTACAGTATACTGTTATTTTCTTGTGTCACTGTTACAGTATAGTGTTATTTCTTGTGTCACTGTTACAGTATACTGCTATTTTCTTGTGCCAGTGTTACAGTATACTATTATTTCTTGTGTCAGTGTTACAGTATACTGTTATTTCTTGTGTCAGTGTTACAGTATACCATTATTTTCTTTTGTCAGTGTTACAGTATACTGTTATTTCTTGTGTCAGTGTTACAGTATACTGTTATTTTCTTGTGTCAGTGTTACAGTATAATGTTATTTCTTATGTCAGTGTTACAGTATACTGTTATTTTCTTGTGTCTCTGTTACAGTGTACTGTTATTTCTTGTGCCAGTGTTACAGTATACTGTTATTTTCTTGTGCAAGTGTTACAGTATACTGTTATTTCTTGTGTCAGTGTTACTGTATACTGTTATTTCTTGTGTAAGTGTTACAGTATACTGTTATTTTCTTGTGTCAGTGTTACAGTATACTGTTATTTCTTGTCTCAGTGTTACAGTATACTGTTATTTTCTTGTGTCAGTGTTACAGTATACTGTTATTTTCTTGTGTCAGTGTTACAGTACACTGTTATTTTCTTGTGTCAGTTTTACAGTATACTGTTATTTCTTGTGTGTATACTGTTATTTCTTGTGTCAGTGTTACAGTATACTGTTATTTTCTTGTGCCAGTGTTACAGAATACTGTTATTTATTGTGTCAGTATTACAGTATACTGTTATTTCTTGTGTCAGTGTTACAGTATACTGTTATTTCTTGTGTCAGTGCTACAGAATACTGTTATTTTCTGGTGTCAGTGTTACAGTATACTGTTATTTCTTGTGTCAGTGTTACAGTATACTGTTATTTCTTGTGCCAGTGTCACAGTATACTGTTATTTCTTGTGTCAGTGTTACAGTATATTGTTATTTCTTGCGTCAGTGTTACAGTATACTGTTATTTTCTTGTGCCAGTGTTACAGTATACTGTTATTTCTTGTGTCAGTTTTACAGTATACTGTTATTTTCTTGTGTCAGTGTTACAGTATACTGTTATTTCTTGTGCCATTGCTACAGTATACTGTTATTTTCTTGTGTCAGTGTTACAGTATACTGTTATTTTCTTGTGTCAGTGTTACAGTATACTGTTATTTTCTTGTGCCATTGTTATAGTATACTGTTAATTCTTGTGTCAGTGTTACAGTATACTGTTATTTCTTGTGCCAATGTTACAGTATACTGTTATTTTCTTGTGTCAGTGTTACAGTATTCTGTTATTTCTTGTGTCAGTGTTACAGTATACTGTTGTTTTCTTATAGGTTCATAGGTTCATAGGTTTATACTAGGCTATCTGCCCTAAGGCATTTATAAGCCTAGCCCAAATTATTGTGGCTTACGCCACCCCTTATATGAAAAAATACTGTGCCCATTAGTTTGTTGTGCCTCTGTCCAGCAGTGACCCAGAGATGATTCCCGGGGTAAACCTACGATCTCCCATCCACAGGTCTAGATTTCTCTTGAACAGAGTCAGCGAGGTGCTCTGCCTCACATGGACCGGGATTTTATTCCACAGCATAGGGAGTCTCTGAGTGATAAATCTATCCCTCCAGCACGTCCTATTTATATCCGTGCTAAGGTTTAAGTCGCTTGCTCTAGTGGTTTTGGTGGATTTGGATTTTTGAGGTGGAGCATGTCCATTAATTCCGGGTTGGACATGGCCTTGTATGTCAGGCACATGTCACCTCTGAGCAGACAGTATGCGACTGAATAGAGCTGGAGTTTCTTCAATCTGGCAGCATATGACAGATTTTGGAGTCCCTTTATCCTTTTGGTGAGGAACTTTTGGGGTCTCTCCAATTGCTGCAGATGTCGGGTGAGATACATCCCGAATGGGGCATTGTACTCGATCATTGGTCTGATAAGTGAAGAGTACAGGGGAACAATGACCTCACTAGATCTGGATGTGAATCCCTTCATGATCAGGTGGGCAATGTAGAAGGTCTTTCTAACCACTTTAGCAATGTGAGTGTCAAAGAAAGGCCACTGTCAACCTGGGTCCCCAGGTCCCTGATAACCTCTTCTGTGCTTAGTGGATTGCCACCTATATGGTAGCTTGGGGTTACCTTGTTTTTCCCGGTATGACTATACATTTTTGGCGTTTAACTTCAGGCCATGGCTCGCACCAGCTATCTGTTTCAGTGAGTCCCTTCTGAAGGATATCCGTGTCCGATGCACTTTCCACTATGGCGCCCAGTTTGCAGTCATCTGCAAACTTTGTCAGCCAAAGTCCTCCCATGTTGGCCTGTACTTCTGAGAAGTAGATGCCAAACAATAGGGGGCCAAGGACCGAGCCCTGTGGGACACCACTTGTGACCGGCTTGGAGTCTGACACAGCGCCAGCAACTCTAACCCTGTGGGTTCTGTCCTTAAGCCAGTTTGCAACCCATCTTGTGACATATGGGTTTACATTTAAGCTGGTAAGTTTTTCTACAATACCCGAGTGGGGTATTGTGTCGAAAGCCTTTGCAAGGTCAAGGTAGGCTGTATGGACTGCCTTTCCCTCATCAATGGCCTTGCTGACTATTTCGAAGAAGTCGACCAAGTTCAAAAGGCATGATCTTCCCTTGACAAAGCCAAACTGGGTCGGGTCCAATGTCTGCAAGTCCCCTATATCTTTGTTTATGAGCTCCATTATGATCCTCTCTTTCTTGTGTCAGTGTTACAGTATACTGTTATTTCTTGTGCCAGTGTTACAGTATAATGTTATTTCTTGTGTCAGTGTTACAGTATACTGTTATTTTCTGGTGTCCGTGTTACAGTAAACTGTTATTTCTTGTGTCAGTGTTACAGTATAATGTTATTTCTTGTGCCAGTGTTACAGTATACTGTTATTTCTTGTGTCAGTGTTACAGTATATTGTTATTGCTTGCATCAGTGTTACAGTATACTGTTATTTTCTTGTGTCAGTGTTACAGTATACTGTTATTTCTTGTGTCAGTGTTACAGTATACTGTTATTTTCTTGTGTCAGTGTTACACTATACTGTTATTTTCTTATGTCAGTGTTACAGTATACTGTTATTTCTTGTGTCAGTGTTACAGTATACTGTTATTTTCTTGTGCCAGTGTTACAGTATACTTTTATTTCTTTTGTCAGTGTTACAGTATACTGTTATTTCTTGTGTCAGTGTTACAGTATAATGTTATGTTTTTGTGTGTGTTACAGTATACTGTTATTTCTTTTGTCACTGTTACAGTATACCATTATTTTCTTGTGTCAGTGTTACAGTATACTGTTATTTTCTTGTGTCAGTCTTACAGAATACTGTTATTTTCTTGTGTCAGTGTTACAGTATACTGTTATTTCTTGTCTCAGTGTTACAGTATACTGTTATTTTCTTGTCTCAGTGTTACAGTATACTCTTATTTTCTTGTGTCAGTGTTACAGTATACTGTTATTCCATGTCTCAGCGTTACAGTATACTGTTATTTCTTGTCTCAGTGTTACAGTATACTGTTATTTTTTTGTGTCAGTGTTACAGTATACTGGTATTTTCTTGTGTCAGTGTTACAGTATAATGTTATTTCTTGTGTCAGTGTTACAGTATACTGTTATTTTCTTGTGTCATTGTTACAGTATACTGTTATTTTCTTGTGTCAGTGTTACAGTATACTGTTATTTCTTGTCTCAGTGTTACAGTATACTGTTATTTCTTGTCTCAGTGTTACAGTATACTGTTATTTTCTTGTGTCAGTGTTACAGTATACTGTTATTTTCTTGTGTCAGTGTTACATTACACTGTTATTTTCTTGTGTCTCTTTTACAGTATACTGTTATTTCTTGTGCCAGTGTTACAGTATACTGTTATTTTCTTGTGCAAGTGTTACAGTATACTGTTATTTCTTGTGTCAGTGTTACAGTATACTGTTATTTTCTTGTGTCAGTGTTACAGTATACTGTTATTTCTTGTGTCAGTGTTACAGTATACTGTTATTTTCTTGTGTCAGTGTTACAGTATACTGTTATTTCTTGTGTCAGTGTTACAGTATACTGTTATTTCTTGTGCCAGTGTCACAGTATACTGTTATTTCTTGTGTCAGTGTTGCAGTATATTGTTATTTCTTGTGTCAGTGTTACAGTATACTGTTATTTTCTTGTGTCAGTGTTACAGTATACTGTTATTTCTTGTGTCAGTTTTACAGTATACTGTTATTTTCTTGTGTCAGTGTTACAGTATACTGTTATTTCTTGTGTCATTGCTACAGTATACTGTTATTTTCTTGTGTCAGTGTTACAGTATACTGTTATTTTCTTGTGACAGTGTTACGGTATACTGTTATTTTCTTGTGCCAGTGTTACAGTATACAGTTATTTCTTGTGTCAGTGTTACAGTATACTGTTATTTTCTTGTGCCATGTGTTACAGTATACTGTTATTTTCTTGTGTCAGTGTTACAGTATACTGTTATTTCTTGTGCCAGTGTTACAGTATACTGTTATTTTCTTGTGTCACTGTTACAGTATACTGTTATTTTTTGTGTCAGTGCTACAGTATACTGTTATTTCTTGTGTCAGTGTTACAGTATACTGTTATTTCTTGTGCCAGTGTTACAGTATACTGTTATTTCTTGTGTCAGTGTTACAGTATATTGTTATTTCTTGCGTCAGTGTTACAGTATACTGTTATTTTCTTGTGTCAGTGTTACAGTATACTGTTATTTCTTGTGTCAGTGTTACAGTATACTGTTATTTTCTTGTGTCAGTGTTACAGTATACTGTTATTTCTTGTATCATTGTTACAGTATACTGTTATTTTCTTGTGTCAGTGTTACAGTATACTGTTATTTTCTTGTGTCAGTGTTACAGTATACTGTTATTTTCTTGTGCCAGTGTTACAGTATACTGTTAATTCTTTTGTCAGTGTTACAGTATACTGTTATTTTCTTGTGTCAGTGTTACAGTATACTGTTATTTCTTGTGCCAGTGTTACAGTAGACTGTTATTTCTTGTGTCAGTGTTACAGTATACTGTTATTTTCTGGTGTCAGTGTTACAATATACTTTTATTTCTTGTGTCAGTGTTACATTATATACTGTTATTTCTTGTGCCAGTGTTACAGCATACTGTTATTTCTTGTGTCAGTGTTACAGTATATTGTCATTTCTTGCATCAGTGTTACAGTATAATGTTATTTCTTGTGTCAGTGTTACAGTATACTGTTATTTTCTTGTGTCAGTGTTACAGTATACTGTTATTTCTTGTGTGTATACTGTTATTTCTTGTGTCAGTGTTACAGTATGCTGTTATTTTCTTGTGCCAGTGTTATAGTATACTGTTAATTCTTCTGTCAGTGTTACAGTATACTGTTATTTCTTGTGCCAATGTTACAGTATACTGTTATTTTCTTGTGTCAGTGTTACAGTATTCTGTTATTTCTTGTGTCAGTGTTACAGTATACTGTTATTTTCTTGTGTCAGTGTTACAGTATACTGTTATTTCTTGTGCCAGTGTTACAGTATACTGTTATTTCTTGTGTCAGTGTTACAGTATACTGTTATTTTCTGGTGTCAGTGTTACAGTAAACTGTTATTTCTTGTGTCAGTGTTACAGTATACTGTTATTTCTTGTGCCAGTGTTACAGTATACTGTTATTTCTTGTGTCAGTGTTACAGTACATTGTTATTTCTTGCATCAGTGTTACAGTATACTGTTATTTTCTTGTGTCAGTGTTACAGTATACTGTTATTTCTTGTGTCAGTGTTACAGTATACTGTTATTTTCTTATGTCAGTGTCACAGTATACTGTTATTTCTTGTGTCAGAGTTACAGTATACTGTTATTTTCTTGTGCCAGTGTTACAGTATACTTTTATTTCTTGTGTCAGTGTTACAGTATACTGTTATTTCTTGTGTCACTGTTACAGTATAATGTTATGTTCTTGTGTGTGTTACAGTATACTGTTATTTCTTTTGTCACTGTTACAGTATACCATTATTTTCTTGTGTCAGTGTTACAGTATACTGTTATTTTCTTGTCTCAGTGTTACAGTATACTGTTATTTTTTGTGTCAGTGTTACAGTATACTGGTATTTTCTTGTGTCAGTGTTACAGTATAATGTTATTTCTTGTGTCAGTGTTACAGTATACTGTTATTTTCTTGTGTCATTGTTACAGTTTACTGTTATTTTCTTGTGTCATTGTTACAGTATACTGTTATTTCTTGTCTCAGTGTTACAGTATACTGTTATTTCTTGTCTCAGTGTTACAGTATACTGTTATTTTCTTGTGTCAGTGTTACAGTATACTGTTATTTTCTTGTGTCAGTGTTACAGTATACTGTTATTTTCTTGTGTCAGTGCTACAGTATACTGTTATTTCTTGTGTCAGTGTTACAGTATACTGTTATTTTCTTGTGTCTCTGTTACAGTATACCGTTATTTTTTGTGCCAGTGTTACAGTATACTATTATTTTCTTGTGCAAGTGTTACAGTATACTGTTATTTCTTGTGTCAGTGTTACTGTATACTGTTATTTCTTGTGTAAGTGTTACAGTATACTGTTATTTTCTTGTGTCAGTTTTACAGTATACTGTTATTTCTTGTCTCAGTGTTACAGTATACTGTTATTTTCTTGTGTCACTGTTACAGTATACTGTTATTTTCTTGTGTCAGTGTTACAGTATACTGTTATTTCTTGTGTCAGTGTTACAGTATACTGTTATTTTCTTGTGTCACTGTTACAGTATATTGTTATTTCTTGTGTCATTGTTACAGTATACTGTTATTTTCTTTTGTCAGTGTTACAGTATACTATTTTCTTGTGTAAGTGTTACAGTATACTGTTATTTTCTTGTGTCAGTGTTACTGTATACTGCTATTTCTTGTGTCAGTGTTAGAATATACTGTTATTTCTTGTGTTAGTGCCACAGTATACTGTTATTTCTTGTGTTAGTGCCACAGTATACTGTTATTTCTTGTATCACTGTTACAGTATACTGTTATTTCTTGTATCAGTGTTACAGTATACTGTTATTTCTTCTGTCAGTGTTACAGTATACTGTTATTTCTTGTGTCACTGTTACAGTAGATCATTATGCTTTCATTGCTTGTGTCAGTACTTCAGTATACTGTTATATTTCCATGGCCTGTGTCAGTATTATACTATATTATGTTTTCACAACTTCTGTCAGTACTACACTATACTATGTTTTCATGGCATGTGTCATAGCGTCAAGAGGGAGGATGGCATAATGGTCAAGATATTTGCCTTACAGACACAAGGTGCAGGGTTTGATTCTCACACAAGTTAACTGGCTAGGCTTAAAATGACCCACAATGGCATTTAGCCTAGTACTAATCTATGAACTTATAAATCTCAGGACTTCTTTTGGGGTTGGGAAGATGGCCTAATGGTTAAGGTGTTTACCTTACAGACACAAGGTACAGGGTTTGAATCTCACAGGGGATAATTGTCTAGGCTTAAAATGGCTCGCAAGGGCAGTTAGCCTAGTACTAATCTATGAATCTATGAATAGGAGTTTACTAGGCTAATTGCCCCAGGGCCCTTACAAGGCTAGCCAAGTTCAACCCGTGTTCCCAATGGTGTCTGGTTCGAGCAGACACTAAAATCAGTACCTATTTCCCCTGTTCAAGAGGGACACAGGTGGAACCCCAGTGATGAATTTCTAGTTACCTATGTAGTTGTCTAAATTATACTTAAATAGGGGCAATTATGGGCTTTGTTTAACATGAATAGGAAGCTTGTTCCAAAGGTGGGATAACCTCTGTGAGACAAATCTCTCTTTCCAGAAAGTTCAGTTGATGACACATACCAGGTTAAGGTCCTTTGAGCAAATGACCCATGTGCCATTTGACATGCAAATGTGCAGCAATTCCATTAAAGCTGGGTCAGGGATTGCTCTACATGCAAGGCTGCCTCTGAGCATTCTGAATGACAGAGTAAAGTGACAGTGACTTTAGTCTGTTAGTCTGTCTGCATAAGACAGATCTTAAAGACCCTGAATTTTCTTTGTAAGGAACCTTTGTGGTTTCTCCAGTTGCTGCAGGTGTTTGAAAAGGACAATACCAAAGGGAGTGTTGTACTCTATTATTGCGCTTATGATGGAAGTTATGACCTCTTTTTACTGGAGACAATGCCCTTACTTATGAGATGAGCAATGGATGGCAAAGTGATGCAGCGGTAGCATTGTTGCCTCACAGAAAGAGGTTCTCTGGTTCGATTCTCAGTTGGAGTGCCTTCAGTTTAGAGTCTGCATGTCCTCCCTGCATTCATGTGGGTTTCCTCTGGGTGCTCCGGTTTCCTCCAATGTTACAAAGGCATGTGTCTAGAGCATTTCTCCCCAGGTCTCCACTGAAATTTGGCTTCATTCCAAGTCAGATTTTCCAAGTAAACAAATGTTAAATAAAATTAAATAAAAATAAAATGCCCTTCTTACCACTCTGAAGACATGGTGATCAAAGTTAAAGTTGCTGTCAACCTGTATGCCCAGATGTCTCACCACTGACTGTGTGGTTAGGGTATTCATATTGATGTGGTATTTTGCAGGAACATCACCCTTGTGGAAGGGGATGATGATACATTGTTTGCCTTAAGCTTAAGACCATGACTTTGGCACCAGTCATTAATCTGTGTAAGACCTTCTTGTGGGATGCTGACATTGCTAGTGGTTTCAATGATCATTCCCCATTTGCAGTCATCAGCAAACCTTGTCAGCCACAGTCCTTTAGTTTTAGCTTGTACTTTGGAGAAGTAGATTCTGAGCAGTAGGGGTCCCAGAACCAATCTGTGTGGAACACCACTGGTTACGGGTTTGCTGGAGGAGGTGGAGTCTCCTATTTTGACCATATGAGTTCTATCAGTGAGCTACTTTGCAACCCATCTGACAATATCTGGGTTGATACCCAGCTGGGTAAGTTTCTCAATGGTTCCTGAGTGTAGGATTGTGTCAAAGGCATTGGGTAAGTCTAGGTAGGCCGTATGAACAGATTTGTCCTAATCTAGGGCTTTGGTGACTGTCTCAAAGATGTCCACCAAGTTTAACAGGCATGATTTCTCCTTGACAAAGCCAAACTGGGTGGGGTTGAGCATTTGGAGATTTCCTATACCTTTGTTAATAATATCCATGATGATTCATTCCATGGCCTTGCAGATAAGGCTGGTCAGGCTAATGGGTCTATAGTCCCCGGGGTCCATGGAAGTACCCTCTCTGTGCAAAGGGATGCCAGTAGCTGTTTTCCATTCAGCTGGGACAAAGCCAGTGCTTAGGCTGTGATTGAAAAGCGTGCCCAATGGTGATGCAAATTCCTGTTTTAACTCATGTAGAACACAACCCAGAATGTTGTCTGGTCCCATAGAGGCTGTATTTTGGCTGTGGAAAGGCTGTTTAAGGCCTGCTCCTCAGAGATACTAGGTGGGGACAAGTGTTAGAGTTGCTTTGAGGTAGATATGGTGGGGACAGGGCAGTGAAGTTTTCACTGATCCTGTCAGGCAGTAAGTTTGCTATATCCACAGGTTCTGTACATGTGGTGCCATTAATTATAATTTCAGCACAAATCTGGGCCTTACCTTTGAGGTTACAGATGTAATTAAAGAATGCCTTATGGTTATCCTTAGTTAGATAAGTGAATATGGATTCATAGTTAGCTTTGGAGGACTTCACTACGAGTCTTATTTGCTTGTTTAAGTTGAGGAGGGAGGATATCCAGTTTTGAGAATGTTCCTTCCTACTCATAGACAGCAATTATTTCTCCTATTGTATAGCCTATTAATGACAGTTGTCCACCAGAGAGGTCTGCTTTTCTTTGAATATCGTACTTTGGCAGAGTCAGTAGAATTGTACAGTTGCTCGTACAAAGCATTGGTGTATAACTCAGCATAGGTGTTTGATCCATCAGTGCGGGGAAGGGTTATGAAGCTATGTAAAATGTTGTAATTGGCCTTGGATAAGTGATTTAGTCTAGTTGTTGCTAAGGGGGGTCTTGTTTTATAGTTACTTCTAGAGAGACTGACTTGTGGTCAGATGTCACCAGGGATGGCCACACAATGGTAATAGTGTAGCTGTCCCTCATGTTGGTGAGCAGCAGATCCAGGATGTTTGAGCCCATTGTGGGTGTGTCATCCAGCTGATCCAGGGCATTGGAGTTAATGAAGTCCAGGAACCTTTGGGCAAGCGAGTTAGAACACATATAATTTACCCAGTCAATGAGTGGGTAATTAAAGTCATCCAAAACCAGGGTGTTTGGTTGTATCTTGATTGACTGAAGTAGATCCAAGTAGGTTGGGTGGGTGCCCTGATTCGTGAAGGGGGTTCTATAGCTAGAAATTACTTGAAGAGGGTGTCATACCTGCAGTCAATTGCACTTGAAGTAATTCAAGGGAATCATGCTGTTTAACTAATCCAGAAGTGTATTTATCTTTAATGAATATTCATATACCACCTCCATTAGCCCTCACACCTTCAGTTTGTGGTTTGAACATGTGGAAAGAAATGTAACCTGGTATAGCTGGGGTGGTCTCTGTAGCCTTAAACCAAGTCTCAGTGACTGCACAAATGTCAGCATTTTCCAAGGTGAGGACTGCTTCCAGTGTGTGCAGCTGCTGGTTTAGACTCCTTGCATTTAGCATCATAACCTTGAGGTTGTTTTAATAGGATATTTTTACATCTGGAATTTTGTTCTTGTGACATTGCCTAAAAAAGCCACTATGGGAGTGGCAAGAGCCTTAGTCAGTAACCAAAATCCCAGGGGTGACAGATGAAGACCATCTCTGGCAAAGCATCGTGGTCTAGCGACCATGTTATCCAAGGTTGACATATACTGGATCTCCTTTGAATGACACCAGAAACTAAGCTAATTGTTGAAGTCAATCATTTTTTGTTTGTATTGAGGTATCATCCTAGGTGAAGGTAAAATGCTTCTTAATGCTAGGGACATACCTGCCTAAGATACATAATTAGAGAGCTCAATCGTGTCTCTCTTCATATAGTTCATTGGGGTACATCTCAAGTCATTCCCACCAACATGGACTATGATGGAGTCATAACATTGCCTGTTGTTGAGAGACTTGAGTGCATATGTGATGTGGCAGATCCTGACACCTGACGGACAGCTGCCCTTGACTGTTTCCTTATTCAACCTGGTAAGAAGGACATCTGTGTGTCTCACAATTCAGTTGCTTACTACTAAGATCTTTACTTTTGTGTTATGCCTTAGGGGCTTGACTGGTGAGACACTGGTGTGTGATATATCATGTGTACTATGTTCTGCAGAGGATGTGTTATGTGACTCCTGCTTGTGTCTGGGAGGTCTCTGATGTTTAGGTAAGCTTCTGGTAAGGACATCCCCATATGTAGGTTTATGTGTTGTTGGTTTGGTAGGTGCACCAACCTGATTACTAGCAGATGAACTGACTGGTGAGTGAGAGAGCCTGGATTCTAGCTTCTTGATGTAGATACATCTGTCACATAATGAATTTGTGTGGATTAGAAGAAGTGAGTTGTCAGTGTAAGTAAGGCAATTGCTACATTGCCTCAGGATGCCCATGGCAATAAGGCTGGCTGGAGAAACTTTAGGAAATTGTCTGCCCATAATGCTAGGTAATGTGAAGTGGTATGAAAACAGGGAGAGGCTAGTGGGTAGGATCTGTCTTGGTACCTTAGGAGCTTTACTGAATGTATCAGCTGTCAGTGAGAGACAATCGTGAGAACTCACCAATGGGAGATCAGCAGAGTACTAAAGGAAAATTTGTAGGCAGAAGTGTTTCTGTCTATAACCTCCAAAGGTGACTGTTGTGCAGACAAGCACAAACCCATGCAAATGTGGTGCTTGTGTATTGAATGAGAAAAAGCTGATTATACAAATTAACCAATAAAAAGGCTCAAAACTGAGCCCTGTCCCAGCAACCTTCAATCAGATGAGTTCTAACTGCACACTCCTGCCGCTAGGGTGCAGAAGAACCCTGTCCAACAAAATATGGCCTGGTTTACTGCACAAGTTATACAAACAGAGCTAGATTCAGCAGGTCTGAATTTAGTCTATGCTGCAGCAAATAAAGTGCAGTAATATAAGAAAAAAAAACAGTTTAAGTAAGCAGTGATATGGTGAAAATGCAGTTCAAAAGCGTGATTTACAGTGATAAATTCTTGTATTGATCAGATAAATACAGCATGGCAGTAGCTGGTCATCAAACTCTGTGGAGCTTTGCTAAAAGCTCAGTGTTTACCTAGTCAGCTCATCCTCTCAAAAGTGAAGACTAGAATATTGCAATGTATATTCTTTTTTATATCTCTTTGTATAAATGCTACTTGCTGATGCACTGTGTTTTTTCAAACTGTCTACTTTACCACTGTTGTACATCTAATTGTTGTACTGTCTTGAAGTGTGAATTGTTATATATACTGTGAATTGTCGAGTGTGAATTTTAATCTTTGCAATCTAAAATGTCTTTGTAATCTGGTGCTTTTCTCCTCAGGTCTCCACTGAAAATGGGCTTCTGACCCAGTTGGACCAACTCGGTTAACAAATGTCAATAAATTAAATAAATAAAAAAATAAAACAAGTGCACACCCCCACAAATGCGGTGCATATGTAGCAAACAAGGGGAACTATTTTAAGCAAATTACCAATAAAAAAAACTCAAAACTGAACCCTGTTCCAGCAACCTTCAATCAGATGAGTTCTAACTGCACACTTCTGCCACTAGGGTGCAGAGGAACCCTCTTCAACAAAAGATGGCCTGGTTTAGTGCTCAAGTTATACAAACAGAACTCGATTCAGCAGGTCTGAATGTGCTCTATACTACAGCAAACAAAGTGCAACAATTTAAAAAAAAAATTCAAATAATCAGGCACAATAAGCCTTCGACCAGCAACTCCCAGCTCAGAAGGGCAGAGGTGACCCTCTCCTTCTACAACAGTGTAGACCACAAATCTTCTTAATAAAAAATAATTGACCTGAAGCCCAGTTGCTTAAATCAAAACTAAGAGGTTTACTTAGAATAACAGTTACAATTTAATCAGGCTACTAATAAGCAGTAATAAATGCAGCATAATAAATACAATATTTACTTTTAAGAACAAGCAGCAAAAGCAAAATAAAGTAATAAAGTAGGAAGAAACACAAATACAGTAAAAACAGATGAATAAAGGACAATTGTTTTAAGTCAAGTGGGAAGGGAGGAAACAGAAGATAATTTGTGGTTAAGAAACTAAGGAGTGGGTCTTCCCAAATGATATATCTGTACTCATTAGAATGAGGTGATGAGATGGGACTGAGAAGAGTGTCCAAAATCAGATTTGTAGTAGGGGCAGGCAACTCAAAAGCCACCAACTTTAAGAATACAACAACAGTTGAGCTAGTGGGTAGGAAAAAGAAAATGCAGAGATCAGCAATATTGAGGCAGTGTACAGCAAGCAAGCCAAACAAGCACTAAATACAGACAGAGCTAAGCAGTATTCAGGCAGAGTACAGCAAGCAAACCAAACAAGCACTAAATACAGACAGAGCTAAGCAGTATTCAGGCAGAGTACAGCAAGCAAGCCAAACAAGCACTAAATACAGACAGAGCTAAGCAGTATTCAGGCAGAGTACAGCAAGCAAGCCAAACAAGCACTAAATACAGACAGAGCTAAGCAGTATTCAGGCAGAGTACAGCAAGCAAGCCAAACAAGCACTAAATACAGACAGAGCTAAGCAGTATTCAGGCAGAGTACAGCAAGCAAGCCACACAAGCACTAAATACAGACAGAGCTAAGCAGTATTCAGGCAGAGTACAGCAAGCAAGCCAAACAAGCACTAAATACAGACAGAGCTAAGCAGTATTCAGGCAGAGTACAGCAAGCAAGCCAAACAAGCACTAAATACAGACAGAGCTAAGCAGTATTCAGGCAGAGTACAGCAAGCAAGTCAAACAAGCACTAAATACAGACAGAGCTAAGCAGTATTCAGGCAGAGTACAGCAAGCAAGCCAAACAAGCACTAAATATAGACAGAGCTAAGCAGTATTTAGGCAGAGTGCAGCAAGCAAGCCAAACAAGCACTCCAGCTAAATAGAGATATTTCTAGTTAAATGAGGAATGCTGTTTCTTAGCTTCTTCCACTAATTATCTGATGATATTCAGTGTTTGCAAAGGAATTGTTTGCTAATTTTTCTAACTGACCCTAGCCAAGACCTCTTGAAACTCCAACAGAACAGAAAACTGAAAACAAAACAAATGTAAGACAAGTATAAGATACAAAACATAAGTAACTAAAGCTTAAACAAAAAACTTCAAGTCAAAACAAAATACAGACAGAGCTAAGCAGTATTCAGGCAGAGTACAGCAAGTAAACCAAACAAGCATTCCGAGTACTAGGCTAACTGCCTTTGTGAGCCATTTTAAGCATAGCCAATTATCCCATGTGAGAATAAAACCCTGTTCCTTGTGTCTGTAAGGCAAACTCCTTAACTACAATGCCAACTTTCCTGTATGTCATTATGTTTTTACCACTTGTATCAGTACTACAGTATATTGCTATGCTATCAGGTTTGTGTCAGTATTACAGAATATTACATTTTCACAGCTTGTGTCAGTATTAAATTATATTGTGTTTTCATGTCCTATGTCAGTATTAAAGTGTACTGTTATGCTTTCTTGGCTTCTGTCAGTATTACAGTGCATTGTTATATTTCATGGTTTGTGGCAGTATTACAGTTCTTTGTTATATTTTCACAGCTAGTGTCAGTTTTACAGTATAGTATGTTTTCATGATTAGTGTCAGTATTGCAGTATATTGTTATGTTTCCATGGCTTGTGTTAGTATTACAGTATATTGTTATGTTTTCATAGTTTATGTCAATATTGTTTTATCAATATGCTTTCAAGGCTTGTGACAATATTACAGTATATTGTTATGTTTTCAAAGCTTATGCAAGTATTACTGAAAGTACACCTCCTGGCTATCCATAATGAACATATAAAGAGGAAAGGTGGTGTTATTGCTTTAATATTTCCCCCAAACTACCTCATTGCCCCATACAATTACATTTTTTAAATTAAACAATTATAAACAGATATGTAACACTGTTGTTTATAGCTCTTCTGACGACTGTGCAGCTGAACTGGAAGATATCCTACATTGGATATCCATATAAATTGCACAAGTAAAAATACTACTAGGTGATGTTAATGGATATCCTATATTGGATATCCGTAACAATTGCACAAGTAGAAATACTACTAGGTAATGTTAATGTCAGTTAGATGGACATAAACTCTAACCCCCCCTACATCTAGTGTGAACTTATTTGGTTTCACACAACTAATTAATAGCCTCACACATTATAACAAGACATCAAATTCCCTACTAGACTGGATCCTAGGAACAGACCTAACAAGTACACTGCCTCTGGTGCAATGTCTGACTGGCTCAGTGATAATCTCCTATTGTATACAACCAGCCATCTCACACATCCACTTAAACAGCACCTCCTAAAAGGAAGAGACTAAAAACAAATAATGCAATTTGAATGCTAATGCATAATAGAGAAAAAGCTTGTAAAAAATGGCAAACAATATAAAATACCACATTATCAAAATGCTTCGCAATTGTACTGAAAAGCAAATTAACGAATCAAAAAACTATACTATAATAACTTCTGAATAATAGTAAATACAACCCTAAAATATTCTGGACATCCATTAAAGAAATCTTATACCCTGGCCTTAAATTCAATCTTAACCTCTCTCCCAATAACTCATCACTCAAAACTGCAATACAGTTCAACTCTTATTTCATAGATAGTACAGCATCTCTAACGAAGGATTCTCTGACATATAACCTTAACTCTGCCCAACAGCCATGTATCACCACATCCACTTTTACCTTCAAACCTCTGCCCACATCCTACATCAAACTACTCTTAAGCAAACTCAAACCATGTTGTACATCAGCTGATGACCTTCCAAGTGAGTACCTTAAAACAGCAGCCAATAGCATTGCCTACCCTAACTCAATCCTTATAAATAGGTCAGTCCGGGAATGCCATGTTCTCTCTCTCTGGAAAAAGTTAGACATTATTCCTCTGCACAAAAGAGGAAATTTAACAGACATTAATAACTTTATACCTGTATCAGTCATATCCCTCCCCCAAAAAGTTGCTAAACTGTCTCCTGCAGGAAGAGCTTGTATCCCCCACACAAAATGGCTTCCATCCTTCCTGTAGTACTAACACCACACTTCTAACCTCTATAGATACTGTCAATAAAGATCGAGAGAATGGAAACCTAGTTTCATCCTTATTTCTAGACTTGCCTAAAGCCTTTGACATAGTTTGTCACAGCAAACTTCTACTTTGAATGCCCCAGTAAGTCTTTCTCATCCCACTCTTCTGTGGTTCCAAAGCTACCTGTCCAATAGGTATCAGCCAGTAAAATGGCACTCCACCCTCTCTCCATACCTCCCAGTCACCCCTGCTATACCATAATCCACACAACAGGCCTCACTAATAAAATACACAGATGACTCCACAGTAATTTGTGCATCTGACAGCATGGCACATCTCTAAACAATTACTCAAGAAACTTTAACAGCAGCTGACACATGGCTTTGTAACTCTCAAATCATACTCAACATTAAAAAAGCAAACTACTACCCCCAAATCCCTCTCTCATGAAAAAAAAAAAAAAATTTTAAGTTCTCTCTCCTAATAATGCAACCATTGAAGTCACTTCTCATAGCAAATTATTATGGATGATAGTGTATGATAATCTTAAATTTGAACTGCATATACAAAATTGAATAAGAAAAACTCATTAAAAACTAGGGATGCTTTATTACGCCAAAAATGTTCTCATCAAAACAACTAAAGCACACTTGCCACTGTTTGTCTCCTCCCCATGTTTCTTTATGGTGCTTCCATCCTTATTAACCTTCAGACATCACAAAAATCAAAACTTGAACAATGCTTTAAAAAAGTTGTTAAATTTGTATCAAATACCTCTTTCAGAACCCATCACTGTATATCACTAAAAAGCCTAAATTGGTTAGGACTATCCCATCATCTAACATACACACAGCTTCTTACAACCTATAAAATGATCCAGAATCCATTTCCTTGAGCAGCACTAAATAGTGTACACAACTATGTTCCTAGTTGGTCATTATGATGCAGTGACCAAAAACTGCCATCTGTCCACAAATCTATCAGATCTGCTGGGTATTGTCTGTACTTGTACCATTTTACTAAGGCCTGGAACTCCTTATCTTTGTCCATCAGGTCAATATCCTCTTTCTCATCCTTCAAAACCACTCTGAAAGACTTCCTAGCCAAAAGCTGGCTCTGTTCTTGCTCAATACCAAGATAAATTACATCTCTAAATGTAAATAAATAAATATTTATACCTTACATCTCCTTACCCTTCCTTATTCACTCATTTCCTTACTTCGATCAATTTCTTTCCCTCTGAATATACCAAAATCCTACTATTCTCTCGCTGTGTATTGCAGTTCCTGTTTGCATTATACTAACTTTCCTTTAATTTCTCTATAGACTGACTAAAATTTCTCTAACCAGTAAATAATTATCATATAGCTTGTATCTATTCTTAAAATGTTTTCATATTATGTCTAATCTGGTATAATTATTTAAATTGTAGCTGTTTTTTGTATTATTTTAAAAGATTGTAAAATTATTGTTCTTAAAATGTTTATAACTTTGAAACTTTTCTCCCTGGGTCTCTGCTGGAAATGGGCTCCTACACCCTGGGTCTCTGCTGAAAATGGGCTCCTACACCCTGGGCCTCTGCTGTAAATGGGCTCCTACACCCTGGGTCTCTGCTGGAAATGGGCTCCTATACCCTGTGTCTCTGCTGAAAATGGGCTCCTACACCCTGGGTCTCTGCTGGAAATGGGCTTCTACACCCTGGGTCTCTGCTGAAAATGGGCTCCTACACCCTGGGTTTCTGCTGCAAATGGGCTCCTACACAGTCGGACTTTCCTGGAAATCATGTCACTCAATAAATTAAAAATGAATTACTGTATATTATATTTTCACTACATGTATTACAGTATATTGTTATGTTTTCAAAGCTTGTGTCAGTATTATAGTATGTTGCTATGTTTTCAAAGTTTGTGTCAGTATTATAGTATATTGTTATGTTTTCATGGCTTGTGTCAGTATTATAGTATGTTGTTATGTTTTCAAAGCTTGTGTCAGTATTATAGTATGTTGCTATGTTTTCAAAGCTTGTGTCAGTATTATAGTATGTTGCTATGTTTTCAAAGCTTGTGTCAGTATTATAGTATGTTGCTATGTTTTCAAAGCTTGTGTCAGTATTATAGTATGTTGCTATGTTTTCAAAGCTTGTGTCAGTATTATAGTATATTGTTATGTTTTCAAAGCTTGTGTCAGTATTATAGTATGTTGCTATGTTTTCAAAGTTTGTGTCAGTATTATAGTATATTGTTATGTTTTCATGGCTTGTGTCAGTATTATAGTATGTTGTTATGTTTTCAAAGCTTGTGTCAGTATTATAGTATGTTGCTATGTTTTCAAAGCTTGTGTCAGTATTATAGTATGTTGCTATGTTTTCAAAGCTTGTGTCAGTATTATAGTATGTTGCTATGTTTTCAAAGCTTGTGTCAGTATTATAGTATGTTGCTATGTTTTCAAAGCTTGTGTCAGTATTATAGTATGTTGTTATGTTTTCATGGCTTGTGTCAGTATTACAGTATGTTGCTATGTTTTCAAAGCTTGTGTCAGTATTATAGTATGTTGTTATGTTTTCAAAGCTTGTGTCAGTATTATAGTATGTTGCTATGTTTTCAAAGCTTGTGTCAGTATTATAGCATATTGTTATGTTTTCATGGCTTGTGTCAGTATTATAGTATGTTGCTATGTTTTCAAAGCTTGTGTCAGTATTATAGTATGTTGCTATGTTTTCAAAGCTTGTGTCAGTATTATAGTATGTTGTTATGTTTTCATGGCTTGTGTCAGTATTATAGTATGTTGCTATGTTTTCAAAGCTTGTGTCAGTATTATAGTATGTTGTTATGTTTTCATGGCTTGTGTCAGTATTATAGTATGTTGCTATGTTTTCAAAGCGTGTGTCAGTATTATAGTATGTTGCTATGTTTTCAAAGCTTGTGTCAGTATTATAGTATGTTGCTATGTTTTCAAAGCTTGTGTCAGTATTATAGTATGTTGCTATGTTTTCAAAGCTTGTGTCAGTATTATAGTATGTTGCTATGTTTTCAAAGCTTGTGTCAGTATTATAGTATGTTGTTATGTTTTCATGGCTTATGTCAGTATTACAGTATGTTGCTATGTTTTCAAAGCTTGTGTCAGTATTATAGTATGTTGCTATGTTTTCAAAGCTTGTGTCAGTATTATAGTATGTTGCTATGTTTTCATGGCTTGTGTCAGTATTACAGTATGTTGCTATGTTTTCAAAGCTTGTGTCAGTATTATAGTATGTTGCTATGTTTTCAAAGCTTGTGTCAGTATTATAGTATATTGTTATGTTTTCATGGCTTGTGTCAGTATTATAGTATGTTGCTATGTTTTCAAAGCTTGTGTCAGTATTATAGTATGTTGCTATGTTTTCAAAGCTTGTGTCAGTATTATAGTATGTTGCTATGTTTTCATGGCTTGTGTCAGTATTACAGTATGTTGCTATGTTTTCAAAGCTTGTGTCAGTATTATAGTATGTTGCTATGTTTTCAAAGCTTGTGTCAGTATTATAGTATATTGTTATGTTTTCATGGCTTGTGTCAGTATTATAGTATGTTGCTATGTTTTCAAAGCTTGTGTCAGTATTATAGTATATTGTTATGTTTTCATGGCTTGTGTCAGTATTATAGTATGTTGTTATGTTTTCATGGCTTGTTATATTTTCAAAGCTTGTGTCAGTATTATAGTATGTTGCTATGTTTTCATGGCTTGTGTCAGTATTATAGTATGTTGCTATGTTTTCAAAGCTTGTGTCAGTATTATAGTATATTGTTATGTTTTCATGGCTTGTGTCAGTATTATAGTATGTTGTTATGTTTTCATGGCTTGTGTCAGTATTATAGTATGTTGTTATGTTTTCATGGCTTGTTATGTTTTTACAGCTTGTGTCAGTAGTACTGTACACTAACAAGTTTTCATTACTTTTGTTAATACTGCAGTATGTTTTCATATGTTGCATCAGTACTGCAGTATATTATAACTTGTGTTAGTATTATAGTATGTTGCTATGTTTTCATGGCTTGTTATGTTTTTACAGCTTGTGTCAGTAGTACTGTACACTAACAAGTTTTCATTACTTTTGTTAATACTGCAGTATGTTTTCATATGTTGCATCAGTACTGCAGTATATTATAACTTGTGTTAGTATTATAGTATGTTGCTATGTTTTCATGGCTTGTTATGTTTTTACAGCTTGTGTCAGTAGTACTGTACACTAACAAGTTTTCATTACTTTTGTTAATACTGCAGTATGTTTTCATATGTTGCATCAGTACTGCAGTATATTATAACTTGTGTTAGTATTATAGTATGTTGTTATGTTTTCATGGCTTGTTATGTTTTTACAGCTTGTGTCAGTAGTACTGTACACTAACAAGTTTTCATTACTTTTGTTAATACTGCAGTATGTTTTCATATGCTGCATCAGTACTGCAGTATATTATAACTTGTGTTAGTATTATAGTATGTTGTTATGTTTTCATGGCTTGTTATGTTTTTACAGCTTGTGTCAGTAGTACTGTACACTAACAAGTTTTCATTACTTCTGTTAATACTGCAGTATGTTTTCATATGCTGCATCAGTACTGCAGTATATTATAACTTGTGTTAGTATTATAGTATGTTGTTATGTTTTCATGTCTTGTTATGTTTTTACAGCTTGTGTCAGTAGTACTGTACACTAACAAGTTTTCATTACTTTTGTTAATACTGCAGTATGTTTTCATATGTTGCATCAGTACTGCAGTATATTATAACTTGTGTTAGTACTGCAGTATAATGTTGTTGTTGTGTCTTTCGGCTTTTTCTGGTTAGGGGTTGCCACAGTGGAACTCCAGTCCGTTAATGATTGGCAGTAGATTTTTACATGCCAAGTTGCCGACCCTGACGCACAACCTTCAATGAAGGTCCGCCCATTCACCCATATCTCCGCACAGAAGACGCTCTAGCTGAAAATCTAACAGGACACCGTCTTACTGTGAGGCGACAACGCTACCGCAGCACCACCACCGCAGTTACTGCAGTATACTGTTATGCTGTCATAAAGTGTTTGTCCTGCAGAATACTGAAAATGAACACCGGATGCTTTTCAGCTCCTATAAATGCAACATATATTGTGTACTGCAGCTTGCAATTAAATTTTGCTAGTTTTCCAAGGAAAAAGCCAAAGCATGTCTAAAGATATGCATCTGGAGCGTTTCTCTCCAGGCCTCTGCTGAAAATACACTCTGCCCTAACTGGACTTTCTCGGTCAACAAATGTTAAATCAAATAAAATAAATGTTAAATAAAATAATAAAATAAAATAAAAATAATCATGTTTTTGTTGGCAATTATGTTGGCACTCAGCTCAAGCTCCCTACAATTGTATAACTCATGCAATTAAGCTCTTCAGACAAATGTACTTGCTGGGCACTATATTCCAGGTCTCTGGATATATTGAGATGACAGTTTTTGAAGTTTAAGTAATGCTTGCACTAATGCAATGCTTTTCAGTGCAATGTATTGGTAATATTACTCTGCAGTTGTTGCTCACTTTTCTCTTAATACCATAAAGATATATATACCTCATATAAATAAAAAGGGCCTTTTCAAATATTGTATAAACAACAGGACCTATAGGTTTCTGTGATTCATCAAGCAGCCTTCCACAGTGCTGCAAGGTCCTCCAACATGCAAACAATCAGCACCATGAAGGGTAGCCCACACAGCATGTCGAATCATCAACCAACCCCCTTTTTCTACATGGGGCCAGGGTGTTGTGTTAGCTATGGCCATCTCTGTCTGTTCAATGTCACACTACTGCCTTCTTCGAAACTTATGCTTGACTGTCACAGGTCTTCCCTCACACAATACAACCACATCTTTGCTGGATACCCTCATTTCCTCTTGTCTTCTTCCTGTTGGCCCCAAATCTTCTTCACCAGATTGTCTTCTGCTTTAGTGCTCATGTGCCTGAACCTCCATAAACAAAATCTGGAGAGATCATCTGATATAATGATTAAGGTCTTCATCTCCTAAGCAAAAGGTACAAGGTTAAATCCTGACCTACATCCAATGCCAGAATGGAGTTTGCAGGTTATCCCTGTGTCTCTGTGGGGTTCTTCCCACCTCCCAAAAACATGCTGAGTGTTTCTATCTGAAATTCACCCAAGGATGGAGCTGTGGGCAGGAGCACTGACTCTACATGGTGCCCTTTAAGAAGGAGAGTTGTACATAACAACCACTTTGGCCATCTACTGTGGTATGCAGTATCCTCAGGATAGGAGAACATGGATCACAGACTGTGCATTGTGGTATTCCTAGCCACTGGATGTAAAGTATACCTCTAGGTGGCTCAGCTGTCAAACATCCATCTTAAAATCTGCATTTAGTTGCCTATATTTTATTGTGTGTAATTCAGTGGCATTTATAAAATATTTTAAACCAATTGATACCATAAGAAAAAAAAAGTCAGTCAGTCAAAGGCTTCTCCATCAGTAACTAAAACATAACTAGAACTAACAAGATGGGTGGTGTTAGAACTATGTGTAAGTAGTATGAAGGAACACTTGCTGCTGGTTGATACATTGAGGGATGGGTGTATTCAAACCCACAGGCCCACAGAATGCATAGATTCATATGTAATTGTGACAGACTACTGTATTGGAAGCACATCCTCAAAGATGAGAACCAAGTAACTTGGTAGCATTTTACTCAAATTTCTGGGTTTAACTCAAAAGTTTAGACTCCATTCTTTTCCTATGTTTCTTTGCTAGTATATAACTCAACAGACTGGATTGCTTTCTTTTCATCACATGAAAAATGGCTTTTATTGGTGAACGCTTTACTCAGAGCCCTTCTTCAGAAAGTGCTGTTTTTAAATTTCATGCTTTGACTATTTAGTTGGCCTTGTTCACTTCTGAATTGTTATTGCATACACCATACATTGATATAGTCTTTAATGATCTTGTCTGTATCCACATATCGATACATCTTCTGAAAATTCTGTGTCTACCACCATTTGTAGTCTCTTGTTTAATATGCTCACTCCTATTTCTGGCCTTTGTGCATTGCTTTCTGTATTTATATCGCAGACACACCATCTCGCCATCCCCACTCTTCATCAAACCTTGTGTCACGAGACTCTTAAGTTAACTACACTGGCTTGTTGGTCCCTGACTGCATCTGAAATGTGCTCCTTTTGTAGTTTTACTTATCTCTTAAACCACTGCTTGTGTAGCCTATAACCAAGTGGTCACTTTATGTGCAGTATACATATACTTCCTAAGTTTAGTTAAGCACCGTTTAGTATGAGGATATTTTCCACCAGCAAAGTGTAATGAAATTGTTTGTTTCTCATGGCATTTATGCATCCTTCTTTCCTGTCTGCCTCATTTGCATTATTTTATCATCACTAATTGTCTGCCACAGTGTTTCTGTTTCAGTAGCTTCCTTCCTTTTACATTCCTTACTTTTTTTTCCTTCCTTTACTTCTGAAATGTCTGTGGATCTGTCTTAATCTAAAAGATGTAGAGTTATTTATGGCTTAGCCATTGCTTTCTCCTTGCCTTACTTTTACTAGATGACTGTTATATGTATCCGTATTTTCTGTTAATATCAGTTAACATACAAATTCGAACTAGTGTTCACAACATAGTTTATCAATGTGGACTCCTCTTCCTTGTGCCTCCCTTACTAATAAACTCATATATTTTATTATCTTCATTATTTCGTGCATTTGTTGTGATAATTTGGCTTATCAAGCTGAGTTTGAAAATGATCATGCTAACCTACTTTGACTTCTTGTTTGCCAATTACCTTTTCTTCTGCACTGCGTAATTAATTCTGCAAAATGTAATTATAGCAATGAACCTCCTGCTTTTTTATGCTTAAAACTTTTACATACTCTGAAATCTGTTGAATGCTTTCAGCCTGGGCTTGTGTGCTACAGTAAAAGTCAGAGTCCCCAGTTCTTCCTGTGAAGGTTACATATCTGAAAAGACTTCAGTATGTATTGTGAGGGTTCCCATTTCTGAAATGTCCTCCGTATTTATTGTAATGGCTTCCAGTCCTGAAATGTCCTCAGGGTTTATTGTAATGGTTCCAAGGCCTGAAATGTCCTCAGTAGTTATTGTAATGGTTCCCAGGCCTGAAATGTCCTCAGTATTTATTGTAATGGCTCCCAGTCTAGAAATGCCATGAGTACTTACTGTGAGGGTTCCCAGTCTAGAAATGTCCTCAGTGCTTACTGTAATGGCTCCCCATCCTGAATTGTCCTCTGTACTTACTGTAATGGTTCCCTATCCTGAAATGTCATCTCTACGTACTGTAATGTTTGCCTGTCATGAAATGTCCTCAGTGCTTACTGTAATGGTTCCCCATCCTGAATTGTCCTCTGTACTTACTGTAATGGTTCCCCATCCTGAATTGTCCTCTGTACTTACTGTAATGGTTCCCTATCCTGAAATGTCCTCTCTACGTACTGTAATGTTTGCCTGTCATGAAATGTCCTCAGTGCTTACTGTAATGGTTCCCCATCCTGAATTGTCCTCTGTACTTACTGTAATGGTTCCCCATCCTGAATTGTCCTCTGTACTTACTGTAATGGTTCCCCATCCTGAATTGTCCTCTGTACTTACTGTAATGGTTCCCCATCCTGAATTGTCCTCTGTACTTACTGTAATGGTTCCCCATCCTGAATTGTCCTCTGTACTTACTGTAATGGTTCCCTATCCTGAAATGTCCTCTCTACGTACTGTAATGTTTGCCTGTCATGAAATGTCCTCAGTGCTTACTGTAATGGTTCCCTATCCTGAAATGTCCTCTCTATGTACTGTAATGTTTGCCTGTCATGAAATGTCCTCAGTACTTATTGTAATTGTTCCCAGTCTTGAAATATCCTCAGTACTTAATGTGAGGGTTCCCAGTCCAGAAATGTCCACAGTACTTCCTGTAAAGGTTACACATCTGAAATTACTTCAGCACATATTGTGAGGGTTCCCATTTCTGAAATGTCCTCAGTATTTATTGTAATGGTCCCCAGTCCTGAAATGTCTACAGTGTGTTCTGTGATGGTTCCCAGTCCAGAAATGTTCTCAGTCCTTATAGTGATGGTTCCCCATCCTGAAATGTTCTCAGTCCTTATAGTGATGGTTCCCCATCCTGAAATGTCCTCAGTATTTATTGTAATGGTCCCCAGCCCTGAAATGTTTACAGTGTATTTTGTGATGGTTCCCAATCTAGAAATGTTCTCAGTCCTTATAGTGATGGTTCCCCATCCTGAAATGTTCTCAGAATTTATTGTAATGGTCCCCAGTCCTGAAATTTCTACAGTGTGTTTTGTGATGGTTCCCAGTCTAGAAATGTTCTCAGCCCTTATAGTGATGGTTCCCCATCCTGAAATGTCCTCAGTATTTATTGTAATGGTCCCCAGTCCTGAAATGTCTACAGTGTGTTTTGTGATGGTTCCCATTCCAGAAATGTTCTCAGCCCTTATAGTGATAGTTCCCCATCCTGAAATGTACTCAGTATTTATTGTGATGGTTCTCAGTCCTGAAAAGTCATCAATACTTAATGTGATGGTCCCCAGTCCAGAAATGTCCTCAGCACTTACAGCAATGGTTCCCATCCTGAAATGTTCTCAGTACCTACTGTGAGGGTTCCCAGTCCAGAAATTTCTCTGTACTTACTGTAACAGTTCCCTGTCCTGAAATGTCTTCAGTACTTAATGTAATGATTCCCTGTCTTGAAATGTCCTCTGTACATACTGAAATGGTTACCTGTCCTGAAATGTCCTCTGTACTTACTGTGTGGGTTCCCCAGTCCAGAAATGTCCTCAGCGTGTATTGTGATGGCTCCCAGTCCTGAAAAGGCCTCAGTATTTATATTGATGGTTCCCAGTCCTGAAAAGTCCTCGGTACTTATTGTGATGGTTTCCAGTTCTCAAATGTCCTCACTCCTTATTGGTTATGGTCTTAGGTTACCAGGTAACATTTTAAACTGTTTTAGTATTGAAAGTCGTGATCATGGCCTTAAGTTACAAAATGACTTTATAAACTATTTCTTCAATTTTAAGATGACTGCTAATGTTTTATTGTTGTTTGGAAGGGGCAGGTTGACAGTAAGATGTACCATCCATTACTTTACTGCACGACACAACACGCCGCTATTGCCTTTTCCTGACATACAACTTGCCATGTAATTGTTCCTGTTCCTTTTTAATGAACCTTCTTATATGTATGGCTTATATATTTTATGGACATGACAAGTATTAATATATTTTTCCTTCTGTATGCTGAACTAGACTTTAAAACATGTATTTTAATTGCGAGTAAAAATAGTCCACACTCCTTTTGTCCCTTCTATTCCTCCAGAAAACTACATTTAGTGTACATGGTTAGATCTTTGGAGAAATCAAATTTAAATGCCATTAATGTCTTGTAAATCAAGTACTGAAAGAAAGATTTTTCTTTTAATGAGGAGTCAGGACAGGAAGTAAAGTAATCCACTATGAATTTATACAATTTTAATGTAAGAAGTTTCCTTCTAGAATTTAGCTATAATCCTTTCTCTTTCATTAGAGTATAACTGGGCATTTAATTTTCTTTCAGGTTCTCCTGGTGCCCAGCTTCTGATGGCTTCTGTTTGGGCAGGGGCCAGGAGGAGAGGTCATTCAGCAGCATATAGCAGTTGTTTAATTTCTGTCCATCCTTGACCATTATCAGTATAAACTGATTTACTGATCTAATACTGTATTTCTAGAAAGTGATTGAAAGTCTAATATCAGTAAACGATAGCTAATGTCTTCTGCTAAATATAAACTAGGTAGTGCCATGATCTGGTGTATGTTATTAGGTTTCTGTCATTCTTATCTCACTGTAGAGTGATGTCTCATCTTAAGATAGATTCTGATGTGGTGCGTGAGTGTGTGCTCATGCCCATGTGTACATGTGCATGCATGTGTCTGTGTGTCTTTTGTGCATATGTAAAATGCAATGCGGGTAGAAGTGCCATTAAATATGGGAAATCTATGCTTTGTTCTTCATAGAAAAGGCATATTTAAGGCTAAGGGGTTTAACTGGAAACATTTAAGTATACATAGTTACAGTACTTAATTTTGTGCTAAGAGTGTTTTTAGAAATATGCTTTTAAAGGGGTTGCTTCTAAAATGTTGTTAGTAATTTCATAGTCCTACAATTTGTTCAATAGTTAAACATTTAAGTCTAGTTTTCTTTGATTAAGAGTATGTCAGTGGAAAAGCAAACTGGTATATTTGACATTTATTTCATGGGGACAGAAATAAACGATTTCATAACTGATAAAAGACAATCTGAACAACGTATTCACCTTATAACACTAAGCAGCAGTTCTGGTTATCAGGGATTGATTAATTTTCCTTTCTCTTCAGCCCCTCCCAAATATTGCCTTTTTCTGTTATCTGCATTCATGAATACTGTTGTTTTTTACCCACTGCATCTTCTTGTTCTGCTGTGTTTTCCACTTAACAACCTTTTCAGTATTTTTTCAGTAAAATAATAATTTTTTTCTCCCACAAGTCATCTACATTGTAACCTTAACTAGGGTCCTACCAGTTTAATTATTATCTTATTTTGAGAGCTTGTATAAACTTGTACTCTTTGGAGTCCAAGTTATTGCACATTTTTATTTATTTTTTATTTTACATTTGATATCTGGGAAAGTCCACTGGACACAGGTCCTTTTTCAGTGAAGGACTGGGGAGAAAAGCTCCACAAATAGCGTAACAATTGACATTAGTTGAGCACAACAATTGAGATAAGTTGACAAATAGTATATCACAATATACAAGCTGATTTAGAAAACATACAAACAACAGCATTGATAGTACATAATTTGAAAGAAACAAATACACTCAAAATAGCTATACATACAAATGTGTCATCAAAAACATTGTAAGTCACTGTAAGATAATTTAAAATGTAGCCCCCATAGATACAGTCATAGATACAATAATTTCTGCATAGTGAATGCTCAAAGTGGTGAGGTGAGATTGCAGTATAAAAAGGTAGAACTAGCCTGGACAAGTACAGGAACATAGCCATGTAGTATGGAGGTGAGTTCTTAGTGTTTTCTTAAACTGAGTTAGTGAAGAGATGGAAGATGTATTGGTTGGTAGTGAGTTCCATGTTTTAGAAATGCATTTAGAGAAGAGGGATTCACCTGCTGTGTTACTGACTTTAGTTACTTCAAGAAGGCATTTATTACTGGAGCGCAGAGTTCTGTTACTAGTATTGGGATGAACAGGTTTTGTAGTGAGGGGATTTTTTCTGGCTAAGGACTTTATGAACAAAAGTAAGTTGGTTGTATTGTAAGAGTTGGAGGAACTCTAGTCAGTTGAGCAGCTTTAGAGATGTGCAGTGGTGTGATCTGTATGGAGCATCTGAGGCAAACCGAGCTATTTTGTAATAACAGGAGTCTAGTTTAGTTAGGTCTTTCTTCCTGAAATTAGTAGGAATTGGTGAAGCATAGAGAAGTGTGGAGAACAGATGAGTGTGCGTTATTGTAGATTTTGTATGTTTGATAAAATACTGTTTATTTCTATAAAGGGTATTCAGCTTTTTATTTACTTCCCAAAGACATGCTGTAGGTGGATTGGATACTCTAAATTGGCCCTAGGCATGAGTGTGTGCCTTCTGTGGAAGGTTGGGCGCCGGGCTGGCAACTCGACACTGTAAAACTCCACTGTCAGTCATGAGCGGACAGGTGATCCGCTGTGGCGACGCCTAACCGGGAAAAAGCCGAAAGAAGAAGAAGAAGAATGGTCTGGGTGATATGTATGGCGAATCTCAATTTATTATCAATCTCAACTCCAAGATGTTTTATGTGTGCAGTGGGGGAGATGACAGTGCTATTGTTAGATGTGATGTTAAAGGAAGGGTCTGTAGTACAAGTGCCTGGCATGCACACTCTGTGAGAGATCCAGTACCCGGTGGACAGGGAGAGAAAGGATTTAAAAATGGTGCCTTCCCCAAGGAGAACTGCTATTAGTAAACTTTCTGAAGGGGGAGGGGCAATGGACTCAAGTAATAGGTCTGCTGCTATCAGAGTCAAGACCCAGAGGTACAAATGAAAAAAACAATCAGCTACAAGCCTGGGTAAGAAGTCAAAGAAATGTTTTGCTGGAGAGATACTCCTTTGCAGGTAGTTTTGCTTGGGAAAATCCTATAATACAAAAGTAATTTACTAGGTGAAAATGAGGTGGGAGTGGGGAAACACACAAATGGAGTGTTCTTGGGAGAGCTCAGAGGCTTAACAGTACACTAAAACAACTAGAGAGAGAGAGCAGCTAAAACCGCACATCAGAAAATAGCGACTAAGTATGTAGCAGAAATGGGGGCAGGGGCTGATAGGGAAGGAGGTGACCTCTCTAATGGAATGCTCACGCTATGTTTGCACACCATAACAGACAAAGTTGTAAAGTAGCGTTATGATAGATTTTACAGTACTCAGTGAGAGATGTAATCACAGGAGTACATACAATGCTTTGCCAAATGTGTAAGATGTTTGACACTATGCTGACTGTCTTCCTAGATGTTCTTCGTCTTCCATTGCTGCAGTCCTGACTATTGGGTATAGTCCGCGTCCAGTCGGCCCGAATACCAGAGTCAGGGCGCATTAGACTGACGCCAGTACGTCAGGGTACTAATGCGCATGACCGACGCCATATCCTCAGTCTTTGCCGCATGGTCCGATGCAGAAGCAGTTTTGCGAGTGCAGGTTGGCGTGAAATATTAGTTTCAGACCGAAACAGAGTTGGCAACATTTTGGTTTTTCTTGCCTCAGTATTTTACCGGATGTCAGAAAAAGTGAATAACTGTATTTCTTGTGGGAAACAGATACCTCATAGGGATTATCATACCTTGTGTATACCTTGTTTAGGGCCTGAGCACGACGTTGTTGGTTGCCGCTCTTGTGCTAGGTTTAACAAACGCACTATTAAGAGGAGGTTAGACTGTGCCAGGTTAGTGTTTGGGAAGCGTTGCAATTATAAAATGCCGCCGGATGCTCGGCGCCTCCAAGAAGCGCAAGGATAAAACAGTGAAGCCTAGGGGTGATGGACCCGCAGTCCCGGACGTCGGTTCTTTAGAAGGCTCAGTGGAGCCGGAGGTTTTGCCAGGAGTTTCCATGGAGTCCCAGGCAGAAACTATACTCTTACAGGATGTGCCTTCTCAGGAGGTAGGCCAGGCTGAGGGGGCTTCTCAGGTGACTGTTCTTCCCTCTCTTCCCAAGGTAGTTAGGGCCTCTCCTTCTGTTGCCAAAACTTCTTTGAGAGGTAGGCCTACTTCAGCTTCAGTGGGGCTTCTCCTAGCATTTCGGGTTCTGTACCTAAGAAACATATGCGTAAAATGGCAGGAGATTTGATTAGGATGGTTAGGGGTTCTATGCACCCGCCTGATAAGAGGCCTAGGGTGGAACCGGAGTTTGATAGTTTTGAACAGTGTTCAGAGGCTTCAGAATCTTCTGTGGAAGATATGCAGGAGTATCCTACTTATTCTGATTCTGATGTGGATGATTCCACTCCTACAGCCCACCTGAGGATTTCTCATTTTCAGAGACTTTGCATTCCATGAGGGAGCACTTTAAATGGGAAGGCCAGGATTACTCTGACTCCAGGAAAAGGCTTAGGGAGTTCTTGTTTTACCCCAGCATAGGCCTTAGCTATTCCTCCTGTGTTGAATGTGGTGGAAGATGTTTTGCAGAGGCTTCCCTGAACCCTGACTCTTTGCCTCCTGCTCCTGTTAAGCCTGATAGGTATTATAGGGTGCCAAGCTCATAAATATTTGTTTAAGAGTCCTAGGGCGGACCCAGAAACTATTTCTCAAGGGCCTAAGGGTGTAAAGGCTTCTGTGGTTAAAAATCCTGTTCCCACTGATAAAGAGGCAAGGGCTTTGGATAGGTGGGGAAAGAAAGTGTATACTTCTTCCACTCTAGCCATGAGAGCTTTGAATTGTCAGTTTCACATGCTAAAATATCAGAATTATCTCCTTTCACAATTGAAATCTAAGGTGGATGCTTTGCGGAAGGTATTGAGTGTAAAGAGTTGCTGGATTTGGTTCATGTGTCTGAACAAGTGGGTAAGCATTCTTTGCAATGTGGTTTTGATGCTGTACAGGCCTCCTCGAGGGTGGCTGCTACCAGTTCTGTTCTTCGCAGGCATGCCTGGTTGAAGGATCAGAATTTAGCTGAGCATGTTAAGACAAGGATTTTGGATGCTCCTTTACAGTCTGATGTGTTGTTTGGTTCGCCTGTGGAAGCAGTTTTAAAGAAAATGGAGGACAAAGCTAAGTCTATGCAAACTGTTAAAGATTTTTGCAGGTGCAGCCACCAAGTTTAGTAGAAATTGGCCTGCTAAGGGGTGGACATATCCTGCTTATGATTCTCAGTCTAGGGGTAGGTCTAGACGTGGTAGGGGCAGGGCTCAAGGTTCTTTTAGGCCTAGAACAGGAGTTCACCTGCTCAGACTTCTGGTGAGGGCAGGGTCAGTCCTTTCGTAAACAGACCCAATGACCTGTCTTTTCAGCTGCCAGCAGATTCACGTTTGGCAGCTCCTTTGGGAGGAAGACTGTCTCTTTTCAAAGAAAATTGGGATTTAATTACTCAAGACAAATGGGTGTTGGATATCATTCACCACGGTTACAGATTTTATTTCCATACAATGCCCCTTTCAAAGGCATGCCAGACGTTCCTCCTCAACAAAGAAAAGAGGCTCACAAGCAAGTTTTACAGTTACTTCACATAGGGGCCATTCAGCCAGTCCCTGTATCAGAAAGGGGCCTAGGATTTTATTCTCGCCTGTTCCTTGTACCAAAGAAGGGAAACACGTGGAGACCAATTTTGGATTTATCTATCCTCAACACTTATCTGGACATTCCCAAGTTCAAGATGTTGACGTTACAACAGCTTTTACCTCTGCTGGGCAAAAATCACTGGATGGTAACTTTAGATCTCAAAGAAGCTTACCTTCATGTGCCTATAAGGCTAAGTTGCAGGAAATATCTGCTGCTTCGAACTGGAAATTCTCATTATCAGTTCTCTGCATTGCCCTTTGGCTTATCTACTGCGCCCAGAGTGTTCACAAAGGTTCTGGCTCCAGTGATAGCTTACTTCAGGCTTCAAGGAATTCAAATCTATCCTTACTTGGACGACTGCCTGATTCTGGCTCAAGAAAGGAAGTTCTTTACAGCACCTGGAATATGTTATCGCAGTGCTAAGATGCCTAGGGTATTCTGTGAACGAAATAAAGTCCAGTCTAGTACCCTCTCAAGACATGTGCTTTCTGGGTGTGAGACTGAATACAGCAGCCCAGATGGCCTTTTAACCCCGGACAAACAAAAGAGTCTGTCACTTTACTTCCATCAACTATCTCATCAGTCCGTGCTGACTGCAAGGACAGTCCTTCAAGCATTAGGGTTCATGGCATCTTGTATTCTGGTGCTTCCCAATGCCAAACTGCATATGAGGAAGTTACAATGGTATCTCAAAAACGTATGGACACAGCACTGCCAGGATTTGGACACTGTCATTCAAATAATACCTTGCCTTCAAAAAGAATTCTTGTGGTGGGCTCAGGAATGTCACCTAAACAAGGGACTCTGTGCCCCGGCCAGAGGCAAGTCAGATCTTAACGACAGATGCCTCGGACATTGCTTGGGAGCTCATCTAAATGGAAAGTGGATACAAGACAAGTGGCCTGCCAGACTACAGCATCTACATATCAACATGAAAGAGATGTTAGCAGTCCAGTTTGCATTAATGGCTTTCAAGGAGTTACTTCTTCCAGGGCAGGTGTTGATTCTAACAGACAACACAACTGTCATGTGGTACATCAACAAGCAAGGGGAACACATTCTTATCCTCTATGCAGGCAAGCAATGATTTTATGGGAGACAAGCCTGCAACTAACTCTTCAGGCAAGGTTTCTGCCAGGAGCACAGAACTCCTTAGCAGATGTGTTAAGCAGACAAATCATGGATCCCCACGAGTGGAAACTGGATCTTCATGTATTTCAGAAACTGACAGTGTCATGGGGAACTCAGACATAGCTCTGTTCGCTTCTCCACTAAACCACCAGCTGCCAAAGTATTGCACAAAGGGGTTTCATCACACGGCTTGGAAAGTGGATGCTCTGTCTTTCAGTTGGAAAAACCTTCATGTGTATGCCTTTCCACCTCTACCTCTTCTTCCAAAGGTACTGTTAAAGGTCAGACAAGACAGGCCAAGGATGATTTTGATAGCTCCAGATTGGCCTCGGCAACACTGGTACCCTCTACTACGGAGTCTGGTAAAGAAGCCTCCATGGCCTTTACCTCTGATTCCTCATCTGTTATCTCAGAAGGACGGTCATCTGCTCAATGTCAAGCTACACTCTCTTCATCTAACAGCTTGGCATATTCTGTGTTGAAACACAGCAGGTCTCAACTTCCTCAACAAGTTTTAAATGTGATTATGGAAGCTAGAAGACCTAGTACAAGGAAAGTGTATGCAGAAAAATGGAAGAGATTTTTATTTTGGAGTACAGCAAAGAATTTGGAGATTTCTGAGCCCAATTTGAGTGTGGCTCTTCAATATCTTACTGAATTATTGGACAAAGGTTTGTCCTTCTCTTCCATAAAGATTCATGCTGCAGCAATTTCAGCTCACTATGATTGTGACCCACCTTTGTTTTCGCATCCTTTGTTCAAGCAGTTTCTTAGAGGGGCAAAGAATATAAGACCCAGAGCTCCTACTCCTGCTTGGGATCTCAATTTTGTGTTGGAAAAACTTACTCTACAACCTTTTGAGCCTGCAGCTACTGCTGAATTGAAATATTTGTCATGGAAGACTGCTTTTCTGTTGGCTATTACTTCTGCAAGAAGGGTGTCTGAGTTGCAGGCCCTTATGGCAGTAGAGCCCTTTTGATTTTCCATAAGGATAGGGTATCATTACGTACTAATCCTTCTTTTATGCCTAAAGTGGTTTCTAGTGTGGCTTTAAACCAAACTATTCATTTGCCTACGTTTTTTGCAGATCCTCAAAATAAAGGGGAAAAGATTTTGCACACTTTAGATGTACACAGGCAATTGCGTTATTATTTAAGCAGGACTAAGGATTTTAGGCAGTCTCAGCAGTTGTTTGTTTCTTTTGCTTTGAGTTCTCAGGGCAAGCCTGTGTCAAAACAAACTATTTCTAGGTGGATTGGCTTTTGCATTGCATTTTGTTATTCCCATCATGGCAAGGAGATTCCAGCTGGGATTAGGCCTCATTCCACTAGGGCTACTGCCACTTCAACAGCATTTCTAAGGGGGGTGGCAACTAAGGATATTTTGGAAGCAGCTACTTGGAGTTCAGTGCATACTTTCTCTAGGCATTATCACCTTCCTATCTACTCTAAGTCTAGGGCTGGTTTTGCCACAGCTGTTTTACAAGGCATGTTGTCAGCTCCTACTTCTTTATAATTTGCCAGCCTCCCTTACCTCTGCTTTGGGATTCTATAGTCAGGACTGCAGCAATGGAAGACGAAGAACATAGTACAGTTTTGTACCTACCATAAATGTAGATGTTCGAGGATTCCATTGCTGCAGTCATCCAACCCTCCCTCCTTCCCTCTGTATTTAGGGGTGGTTGTGTAGGTGAGTTTACATGCTTATATTTTTGTATATATTGTTGTATATATTGTACATGTTTTGGTGCAGGTTTTTGGGACTTGTCTTTTTAGGGTCTTCTGACATCTGGGGCAAGAAAAGACTGAGGATATGACGTCGGTCATGCGCATTAGTACCCTGACGTACTGACATCAGTCTAATGCGCCCTGACCGACGTCAGCCTTATACTCTGGTATTCGGGCCGACTGGACGCGGACTATACCCAATAGTCAGGACTGCAGCAATGGAATCCTCGAACATCTACATTTATGGTAGGTACAAAACTGTACTTTTCTTACTGGGATTGGTAATGTGATTACAGGTTTAGGTGAGACAAAAGGCCGAAAAGGCCTGGTATGAATGCTTTGCCAAGTGTGTAAGATGTTTGCCGATATGCTGACTGTCTTCCGAGTGTCTTACTGGGTTTGGCAGTGTGATCACAGGTTTAGGTGAGTCAAAAGGCTGAAAAGGGCTGGTATGAATGCTTTACCAAGCATGTAAGATGTTCACCACTATGCCGACTGTCTTCCTGGGATTGGTAGTGTGATCACAGGTTCAGGTGAGACAAAAGGCTGAAAAGGGCTGGTATGAATGCTTTGCCAAGTGTGTGTAAGAAGTTCGCCTCTATGCCAGCTGTCTTCTTAGTGTCTTACTGGGATTGGTAGTGTGATCACAGGTTCAGTTGAGAGAAAAGACTGTAAAGGGCTGGTATGAATGCTTTGCCAAGTGTGTAAGATGTTTGGCGCTATACTGACTCCCTGCCTAGTGTCTTACTGGGATTGGTAGTGTGATCATAGGTTCAGGTGAGACAAAAGGCTGAAAAGGGCTGGTATGCTCTTGTCCAACCGTCTCTTATGACTGTGACTTCCACAACTCATATCATGTTATTGTAGTCTTTATTTAACTTCTGACACAGTTTGAGCACAATTTTGTTGCTCTTCACTAGGAGATCACCAGCATTGCACAACGTACTTCTCATTGCAGTCTACATATACATATAAAGAGGTAATAAACATTTTGTTTATTGTGGAGGAGATGCCTCCTCCATTTATCACAGTCTTCTGCCAGCCTTTCTTGCTATTGTTTCATTTTGGTTGGTTACTTCTGGATCATATTATATGGCCATTCATGGTCTTTTCCACTTTTACTGATGCAAATACATAACTTCGGCTGTGCATATCTTTGCTGCGCTATTGCATTCTTCTGCAATGAATTAAGTTGGCACATGTTTGGGTTTTGCACTCTTCTGACCTGTGTCTCATCCCTTTTTAATAACTCAGTATCAGAAGCTGTCAGGCACGGTGTTCTTTATAACCTTCTGAAATGTCACTTAGAAATACAGGGAATCAAAATAGACTTAGCAGATCTCTCAACTGTTCAGATTTTCACAGACTGTCCCTATTTTTGCCTCATATTTTTGGTCAGTTCATCATAAAATTTGTGATTTTCTGGAAAACCATTTTATACTGACATCATTAAATATTACTAAATAATGACAGGCATTTGAATGTCAGACTTCATACCTTTAAGGAAATTCATAACAATGCAAAATTACCTATTCTAGCAACTGATAAGTTTATATGAGCAATATTTAAAATCTATTCCTATTTTTGGCAACTGTCCCCCATTATTTTTGGCTTATTCCAGATTTCTTGCACTGAGACATTGAGAAATATGGGACTGAGTTTCCCAAAGTGCTATCTGAGTATATCTGATAATAGCTTCTGATATCTGTGTAAAATTATGTTTTGTACATGCCATTTATTGAGCTGTTCTAATCAGCTGAAACACACAAAAAGGTTATTCGATAATGTTATATTGTATTTCACACTGATAGGTTAGGATGAAAAACAATAAGGATTTTATAAAACACAATACTGAGTAGCTTCTAATGATATTACCGTGAGTTTTATAGGTCAACAAGGCACATTTTATTGAATTGCAATAGAATCATGTAACAAGAACCAGGCAAGAAATAAGCTTGCTAACATTGTATTTAGTGTGACATTTAAATGAATAAAATTTATGTCATGTCTTCCAGACATTGCAGCTTGAGGGCTTGAATAGTGTTATTAATTAGATAATTTAATCTTTCAATCTAACATTCATTCTGCTCCAGTCATATCATGTCAGTTTTAACAATCAGTAGAAAAGACATAATATATAGTGCACCACAGTATGTTAAGAACATCTGTGAAACATTTCCATACAGGAAAATTGCAGATTGTACTGTGAGTTAAATTAGGAGTGGGGTATTAACTGTGCACGTTAATAACTGTCACAGTCTGCTGTCTAAAACATGAAATAAAACATTGCTACTGTTATAGAATGCATTTAGGATTCTGAAAGCTATCTTTAACCTAGAGATATTTTGCAGTGGGAAATGAAAAACAGCACAAGTGCAATCATACATGCTGTAGCTTAAGGCACAAATACTACACAGCTGATGCTTTAAGTAGCAAACTTTCTGCATCTAACTGTGTGGTGTAAACTCAGTCCCTCTTTCACTGTCCTTTACTGCCCTAGTTAATGGCATCCACCCATTTTAATTTGCACTCGACCTTGTTTCAAGGACAGAGAGAGAGAGAGAGAGAGACTACATGGAAGAAAGGAGTGGGGTATTATCTGGAATTAAATTTATCACAGGATGCAGCTGCACACACATCTTAGACTTATTTCTAGCAGATCTGGGAGGAAACATTCCTTCTCTGTTAACTACATACAAATATATTTAGAATACACCATAACCAAATCATAGAACTAAATGGTGTAATGTATCAGTGAATGCAAAAATAACCAATTATCAGAATGATTACAGCATTCATGAGACTGAGCAGCTGGTCTTTAAAATACTCTGCATGTACCAGTTCTCTCTATTTGTGCATACACACGTGTATATATACACACACACACACACACACACACACACACACACACACACACACACACACACACACACACACACACACACACACACACGCACATATATATACATACAGGCACACACACACACACACACACACACACACACACACACACACACACACACACACACACACACACACACACACACAGAGGGAAAACTAAAAGTGAAACCATGTCTCTAGAGATGAACCAGAAGCAGAAACAAATGTGTATTTTCTTTGTTGTAATTCCAATACAGACTGCATTTCTGTGAATTGGTCCAAAGCTGATAGATCTCCTGGCTGTGAGCAGAGTTGGAATCTATTCCAAACTGATAAGTGCACTTTTTGCAACTTCATTTGTACTGTGCTGTATTTATACATTTGCTTATTATTTATACAGTTGCTGTATTTTTTCTGTCCTTTGTTGTCCCCACTGTGTTTTTTTTCCTCAGGGTAGCTCAGAAGCTAGTTTCAGGTAGAAGGTTGTTGAGCCAGCCCACATCCTAGCTGTTAGTCATTGCCTGAGGTGTATTTTTTCTGTTGTAATTCCAATATAGACTGCATTTCTGTGAATTGGTGCAAAGCTGATAGATCTCCTGGATGTGAGCAGAGTTGGAATCTATTCCAAACTGATAAGTACACTTTTTGCAACTTAATTTGCACTGTGCTGTATTTATACATTTGCTTATTATTTATATTGGTGCTGTATTCCCACTCACCCTCCCTGTTGGTATCTTGTTCTTATACTTGGTGACTTTGGAGTTGCTCGCCCCTACTGTAAATTTTGTTTGAAACACTCCCCCCAGTGTAGTGTCATTAGCTCATGTTACCTATTACAGAGAGAGCATTTGAGACAACCAGACCACTTAGTTTGTTAAGCTTGAGTTATCTTCTGCTCTTCCTTTCTCCCTTTCACTTTACTAAAAAAAAAAAAAAAAAAAAAAAAAAAATTTGTTAGAATCTCCCCTGTGTTCTGCCTGAGTGTGCTTCTCAGCTGATAAGTATATGGCACTTTTTAACTGTTCAGAGTTGAATAAAACAATAATTGAATTCAGTTCAGTATACATTTTGAATACATTGCATTTATTTAAACTGTATTTGCTTTAATACTGCTACACACTGAAGTGTGCTAGCTTGCACTGCACTTGAATTGTTTTTAGTGCTGTTTTAGCTGCTTTTTTGTAAAAAAAAAAAAAAAAAACTGTAAGCCTGTTTCCTACCTTTCCTGTAACTAGTGTAGTCCAGGTACAGATTTCCTGTATCCAGGATTGTATGTAAGCTTCTGAGCCCAAGCCTTTCTGTGTTGGAGGGAAGCCTGCTAGCTTATCAGTGGGAGTGTTAAGCACTAGGTAACCTATCTACCACATAAGGAGTGAATTCTGGCCCAGAAATTTGTAGTTATTGGCCGTTTGGGCAATTTTTCCATCTCTCTCAACTTTCTCATTTAAAAGATCGCATTTGCACTTGTTTCTTTCCTGTAAATAGTCTAGTCCAGATACAGATTCTTAGTTTTAGCACTTGAATTTGCTTCTTCATGCTCAGCACTTGTTCAGAACTTGTTGTAAGCACTAACTAAGCTAGAAATTACTATAGCACTCAACCTTCCTCATTACCTAGAGGAAAACAGTTTTTCTACTTACTGTACTCATTTTCCTCACTTATCTAGAGGAAAATAGTTTTTTTATTTAGGCATGTCCAAGGGTCAGCTCCCAGTGTTCTCTCCTGACTATCTGATGAATATGGGTATCTTGGGGCAATGTAGCAATTGCCTAATTTGCACAGATAACCCTCTCCTCCTGTCACCCAACACTACAACCTATGAGAGATGCACTTATCTAGCCATACTGCAGGTAAAGCTCTCTCCAGCCAAGACTGAACTTGACAGTCAAGAGGAGAAGGTTAACACTTGCACCACACCACACTAATCACATAGTCCTGCTAAATCTACACCCCCAAAATCCAGACATAGAAACACAAAAACATTCTCGGAGGCTCTCAAAATAATCTGCTCAAGCAGCAGAGACCACCAAAGTAGAAACACAAGCAACCTCCAACCCCCAAAAACACTCCAAATGACACATAGCCCACAGACTCAGTGTGCCACTCAACCACAGTCCATAAGGCAAAACAATGCACCCAACACACTAGTCATAGGTGACTCTATAATCAGGCACACTGATGTCCCACTCACCAGGCTAAACAAGGAGAAAGTTACTGTCAGCTGCCTGTCGGGTGCCAGGATCTGCTACATAACCCATGTACTCAGGTCACTCCACAACAAGCACAAATATGACTCTTTCATTGTCCATGATGGTGTAAATGAACTGAGATGTACCTCTCTGGACTACATGAAAAGAGACATGGAAGAGCTCTTCGATATCTTAGCCTAGGCAGGTATGACCCTAGCCCTGAGTAGTATTCTCCCATCATCCAGAATGATACTGCAGTACAAGTCCAAATGATCGACTTCAATAATTGGCTAAGCTTCTGGTGTCGTTCTAAGGGGATCCAGTATCTGTCTGCCTGGGGTGACATGTTTGACAGACCACGATGCTTTGCCAAAGATGACCTGCACCTGTCACCCCTGGGATTCTGGATACTGGTTAAAGCTCTTGCTATAGTGCCTTTTTTAGGCAAGGTTCAAATGACTACTACTAAATGCTAGAAGTCTAAATCTGAAAATGCACTCACTTGAGGCACTCTTTAAAATGGAGAACATCCATATCTGTGCAGTAACTGAGACCTGGTTCAAGACACCAGAGAGCCCCCTGCACTACCAACCTATAACTTATACCACACTTTTCGGTCATGTAACCTTGACCGGACCACCAAAGGTGGAGGTGTGTCCATATTCTTTAAGGATATCCACACCTCCAGGCTAGTTGCTTAGCATAATGCATCCGAGGTTATCCAAGTGCAACTAATTCTGGGCAAAACTGCAATCCAAATTGTAGTTTGCTAAAGATCCCCCACCATGCCCCAGGACTCCCACTCCTCTTTTCCTTGATATACTGGAAAATATTAGGGTTCAACCAAACACCCTAATAATGGGTGATTTCAACTACCCCACCATTAACTGGGAAAACTACTCATGTACCAACTCCTGCACTCAACATTTTCTGGAATTCATAAATTCCAATGCCCTGGATCATCTTATCCACATCCCCACCAGGGGCAACAATATCCTAGACCTAGTCATTACCAACATGAGTGACTGGTGATACACACCTGAAGTCAACTTCAAATTGGTCCGATCCAACCATAAGTTAATCACCCTAGATATCCAGATCCTTACCCCATTAAGGAAACCATGATAAAAAATTTCTCCAAAGCCAACATTATGCTTCTTAAGACAGAAGTGGTAAACTTAATGACACCCATGCAGATGGACAATACAATTATGGCTGCTGAATCCTACACAAATGCATTTTATAAGCACTTCCATGAGTGCATGGATCGTGCTATGCCAAACAGAACCAAGACACTATCCTCCAAAAAAAGGAAGCCAATCTGGTGGTCCCCTGCCATAAACAAACTGTACAACAGAAGGAAGAAACTGTTGCAAAAGCGAGTAAAATCCCATGAGTGGAGGATTGCAAAAGTGAGTAAAATCCCATGAGTGGAGGAGCTCCCTGGTCAGCCTCAGTAAGAAGCTGAGATCCCTTATAAGATCCTCCAAAGCTAGCTATGACAACAAAATTGCCACTGATTCTAAGGACAACCACAAAGCATTCTATAGCTATGTCAAGAATCTCGATGGCAACACCCAGATCTGCTCTGCGTTACAGCACAATGGCACAAAAATTACAGAACCAAATGATATTGACAATGTCCTAGCAGATAGGTTCAGTGCTAACTTTACTCCCTCTCACCCCTTAAAGGACCCATATCTATACAGGAAGAATGCAGAGTCCCTGTAATCACAACTACGCAGGTAAAAGCTGCACTCTCTAAAGCCAAAAACAAAGCATCCATGGGACCGGACAACATCCCAGGCTGCGTTTTACACAAACTTCAGAACGAACTGGCAACCCACCTAAGCACCATGTTCAATCATAGCCTCACATCAGGCTTTGTGCCCACTGAATGGCACAAAGCAACAGTTATCCCACTCCATAAAGGGTGAGCCACCACTGATCCTGGGAACTATCGCCCTATTAGCCTGATGAGCCTGGTCTGCAAGGCCACGGAACTTATCATCATGGAACTCATAAACAAAGACATTGGTAACCTCCAAACTCTGGACCCCACCCAGTTCGGGTTTGTGAAAGACAGATCATGCCTCCTGAACCTGATTGACTTCTTTGAAGCAGTCACCAAAGCCGTAGAAGAGGGTAAGGTGGTTCACACAGCCTATCTTGACCTAGCCAAGGCTTTTGACACCATCCCCCATTCTGAAATTATAGCTAAACACACTAAACTAGGTATAAATCCCTACATCACAAGATGGGTTGCCAACTGGCTAACTGACAGAACCCACACTGTAAAAGGTGCAGACTGCAAATCTGACTTTAAACCGGTGACAAGTGAAGTACCACAGGGTTCAGTCCTGGGACCTCTCCTGTTTGGTATCTACTTCTCTGAAGTACAGGCTAATACAGAAGGTCTCTGGCTAATGAAGTTCACAGAAGACTGTAAACTAGGAGCCATAGTTGAGTCCCCAAATGATGTGGAGATCCTACAGAAGGGTCTCACTGAGACAAATGCCTGGTGTCAGAGCCATGGCCTCTAGCTTAACGCCAAAAAGTGCATTGTCATCCCCTTTGGTAAAAACTCTGTACCCATGAATTACCACATAGGCAGCAGTCTACTTAACACCGAATGTGTGATAAGAGACCTCGGGACCCAGGTGGACAGTAATCTCTCCTTTGATATCACCATAGTAGTCATTAAGGCCTTCGACATGGCACACCTCATCTCAAAAGGGTTCTCATCCAGGAAAAAAGAGGTCATTATTCCCATCTACTCAACACTCATTAGACCCATTATAGAGTACAACACCCCTTTTGGAATGTACCTATACAAGACATCTGCAGCAGCTGGAAAGGCTACAGAAGTGCCTCACAAAGAAGATTGCTGGCCACAAACAGATGCCCTGCACTGACCATCTCAAAAAACTCCAGCTTTACTCCATAGCATATTGCCGACTCCGAGGTGATCTTTGCCTAACATATAAAGCTATGTCAAACCCAGAGCTGTTGGACATGCTACACCTAAAGAAATCCCAATCCCTCTGAGGTACATGCTCTAGGGACCTAAACCTTGTCACCACAATAAACAGGACATGCTGGAGAGATAGATTCCTGTCCCAGAGGCTTCCCATCTATGTCAAGCAAAGTTCTTCATTAGCACTCTTCAAGAAAAATCTTGATGAGTGGATGGGAAATAGGAAATACACCCCGGGATCACTTCTGTGGCTCTGCCCAACATTGGCACAGGAAAATCACTTTCTTGGGTGGCGTAAGCCAGGGAACCTTGTTGGCTAGGCTTACTTAGGCCCTTGGGCGGATAGCCTTGTACCTACCTATGAACCTATGTAGCCTAAGGAACATGTGTTAGAAAGGGAAATGTCACATGCATTCCTGGAACACAACTTTTATAAGAATAATTCATGTGAAAGAAGCTTTAAGCAAAAAAGTGGGATTGCACCATTAAGAGAAACTAAAGAGACATCGGACTACAGGCACTGGTGAAAATGATCATGTTTATTGGAAAAATGTAATGATGAAACTAAAGCAACTTAAGATGAAATGCAATAATTCACAACCATTTGGTATATATGCAAAACCATGATCTTGGTGTGCATCCATTGTAAATATTGTATATAACTACAAGTGTGTTCATTATTTAATGTTTTCTTTTATTTCCAGTTTGTTTTGCTTAAAATGAATGTACAGCATCTGACTGAATAGTGTAAACACTGTAATTATTGTATTTTTGATACAACCAATACAAAATTTGAAAAGGAAAACAGGAATAATGCAGATGACTAGCAAAAATAATAAATTAGTGGTGTTAAGCATTTAGAAGATGTAATCAGTTGATCATGGCATCAAAGTGCCACAGCTTAATAACAAGAAATCATGCAGTGACATATATTAGATGATTTTGCTTGGTAGAAGCAGTAATATATAACATTTATTTAATGTACTGTAAATAGTTATGGGTGATAATTCTTTCACAAAATATATAAGCAAATGTTAGTAATTATGATTATCTACTGATCATAATTAAATGTTACTAATTGCCACTGTCTCTCTCTCTCTCTCTTGCTCTAGCCATCTCAGAGTCTATCATTAGCAAATGTTTTTTATTTTATTTATTTATTTATCCTTTGTTGATGGGGGTTAGTCCCTCTAGGCTAAAACCTTTTTTTCAGGGGAGATGATAGATGTTTTTTATACTATTAGGGGAAGTTTGGCAAGGGTATTGGGGAATTTCCCTTTCTGTTATTGCTGTGAGTGGGACACATTTTGCGAGAGCACTTCCTGTCTCCATTCTCAGCACAGAAGGAGCCTGAAGAAGCAAGCAGGCAAGTGGAGAGGGAAGGAGATAATGGAGTAGTGAGAGAAATAAAGCAGAAAGCAAGTATCAAGAGCATAGAATGTGTGCAGGATTGTGAGGAGATGTGGAGCCAGCAAATGATGGATGTGTAATCACAGCTCTCCAGTCAGGAGGATTGCAGCATGATTTATTAAAGAAGTGGTGATGCAAAGCAAGCAAGAAAATGAAGGAGGCATTTTCTGGAGGAACATCATGGAGAAAATACAAACGGAGGATGCAGAGACAGTCCTTAGAAATACTAGTGAGATGGGATAAAAAAATATACGCAGAGAAATTAAAAAAAGGCCAAAGGGGTGTAGTAGAAAATAAGGCAGAAGAAAATGAAAAATAGAAGTATGTGGTAAGGATTCAAAGTAAAGAAGATATGAAGTGTGGGACAATTTAATAGTTCCTTTGGCTATAAAAGCACAGTAGGTAGGAGCATTTATTCTTATTAACAAAGAGACACATTGTGACTTTATATATGAAACTATTTTTTTAATGAAAATTTTTCTTGGAGAATATGAAAAAAAGAAAGACTACAACATAGGCGGTAGTCTACTTAACACCGAAAGTGTGATAAGAGACCTTGGGACACAGGTGGACAGTAGTCTCTCCTTTGATAATCACATCACCACAGGAGTCAAGAAATCCTTCTACGTGGCACACCTCATCACAAAAGGTTTCTCATCCAGAAAAAAAGAGGTCATTGTTCCCCTCTACTCATCACTCATTAGACCCATTATAGAGTACAATACCCCTTTTGGTATGTACCTCACAAGACATCTACAACAACTGGAAAGCCACAGAAATACCTCACAAAGTGGATTACCAGCCTCAAACAGATGCCCTACGCAGACCATCTCAAAAAACTCCAGCTTTACTCCATCGCATATCGCCTACTCAGAGGTGATCTCTGCCTAACATACAAAGCTATATCAAACCCAGAGCTGTTGGACATGCTCCACTTAAAGAAATCCCAATCCCCCTGAGCTACACGCTCTAAGGACCTAAACCTTGTAACCACAATAAACAGAACATGCCAGAGTGGTAGATTCCTGTCCCAGAGACTTCTCATACTCTGGAATAAACTACCTATCTATACCAAACAAAACTCCTCATTAGCACTCTTCAAGAAAAATCTTGATGATTGGATGGGAAATAGGAAGTTCACCCCGGGGATCACCTCTGTGGCTCTGCTCGGCAGTGGCACAGGAAAATAATTTTTTTGGGTGGCAAAAGCCAGGGTACCTTTTTGGCTGGGCTTGTGTAGGCCCCAGAGCAGACAGACTAGTACCTACCTATGAACCTATGACTGTAACCCACATATATATATATATATATATATATATATATATATATATATATATATATGTATGGGTCTAGGACATTTCACCGAATGCACATTTCACCGAAAGTTAAATTACTGTGCATTTTTCACCGAAAACACAATTCACCGAAACACATTTCACCGAAAATGGTATATGGCCTTGTCCTGACTGTAGTGCAACCCTGGAGTTGGAATATATAGTAGGCAGAGCACCCCACATATTTCAGGTATATGTTATGTTTAGATAAGAGTAATAACTTGCAATTGCAAGTATGCGTGTATATAGTGTAATACATTTAAAATATGTGGGTGGCTATGTCACCCACACCCCCCATTGTGAGGTGGTGGTGCCCCCCACACCCCCTACAATATATACCAACTCCAGGGTCGCACTACAGTGGGGACAAGGCCATATACCATTTTTGGTGAAATGTGTTTCGGTGAATTGTGTTTTCAGTGATTTGTACTTTCAGTAATTTGTGTTCAGTGATATGAGTTTCGGTGAAATGTGCATTTGGTGAAATGTCCTAGATCCATGTATATATATATATATATATATATATATATATATATATATATATATATATATATATATATATATATATATATTTGGGTTTACTACATGATATCAAAATTTAGAAATTTGTATGTAGTGTAGGTTTGTGTGTTTGTCTTTTGGGTGAAGGTGGGTGTGTGTATGTGTATGCGTGTGGTGTATGTTTAGTGTAGTGTTCAGGATTTTAAATTTCTCACTTCTGGTCTTCTCATTTTTCGGGTATTTGGTCTCGGGATTCCGGTCTTTGGTATTGTGAGTATTTGGGATTTAATAGTGATCCTATAGATATATATATATATATATATATATATATATATATATATATATATATATATATATATCTGGTTCCCCTTCACAAAGTCGAATGTTCAGAAACTTGAAATGCATATGGCCGAAGCCATATGCTTGAATTTCTGAAGCTCCACTTCATGAAAGGGAGCTGAAAAACAGAAAAAAATGTAACACAACAAAGTGTTTCTGCAGGGGGGGCAAGCCCCCCCTGCACCCCCCACACCCCCGCTACTTATTTATTCCAACTTTGAGATCGCACTATAGCACAGAAAGGGAACTCTCCCGTTCTGTGCTGTATGCCATTCCCCATTCACAGAGTTGAGCTTCCACAATTCCGAGCATATGGTCTCAACCATATGACTTTCGAGATTGTGGCCATTCAACTTTGTGAAGGGGGAACTATATATATATATATATATATATATATATATATATATATCTCCCAAGCATGAGTAATGTGGTGGGGAATAGGGGTGTCATAAAATACTGCAGACAACCCAAAACATGCTTTTCTTTTTTTGGAAAAGTATGACATTTGATAAGTAATTGTGATAAAAGAAAATTTTGTATTGATGGGGAAATGAGACATGATGCAAAAATGTGAATTGAAATATAAATGTAACACAATTGCAAATGTATGGATAGAATGCAGAAATGAATAACAGTAAGGAAAAAGAAAGAGACGAAAATGAACAAAGAGAAGACATTTGAAAAGTCACACAAATGAAAAAAATAGATGAGAAAAAAATAAAATGGACAGAGCAGAAAGTTCTGTAATAAGTGATAAAGAAGAAGACAGAAAGTATATATCTTTTATAAATCTGCTCTCTCTATCTATCGTTGTTTCTCTTTCCTTGGTCTTGCACTTTTCTCTTCTTGGTTTTAAAATATGTAATAAGCCTTAACATGTTGCTATTTACATTGTCTAGGAATTTAAAGTCCTATTCTTTTGGTAATTATGTTCATTGTCTACGTCCTACCAGAGTGTAATCAGTTATTTTTGCTCATGTTATACCTCTCTTGTCTATATGTGGAGCTTTTCTCCCCGGGCCTCTGCTGAAAATGGAAATATATCCAGTTAGACTAGCCCGGTTAACAAATGTAAAATAAAATAAATAAAATAAAATAAATAAAAAAGAATTGGTAAAAGGGCAAAATACAGAAAAAGAAAATTTAAAGAGATAACTACAAAAGAAAAAAGAATTGATGAAAAAGAATATATGTAGCTAATGACTGGGGGTTGGTATAATGGTTAAAGTATTTAACTCACAGACACAAGGTACTATGTTTGATTCTCACATTTGGGAGAGACATTGGCTGGGTTTAGAATGGCCAATTAAAATTAGCCTAGTAATTAACTATGAACCTATGAAACCACAAATCTGAGGAAAATTATATTTTAGAGGGCTTTCTGTGAATATGAATAACATTAAGAATATAGTAAGAATAATTGGGATTTGGGGGTGGTGTAATACATGTGATGTAAGTGTAATTATATTAGAAGGCACACAATTTTTAACAAATGAAAAATGACAGAGAAACTATGGGGAGTAAAGATCATCTGGAATTTTAGAAATGAAAGATGTTCTGGTATAGCATTAGTCTGTTGAAATGTAGTAAAGAAATTAGATGTAACTTTATCAAAAATGGGAAGATTAATCATTGTAGATTTAAAATGGAAAGAACCAGCATATCGGATTATAACATTATATGCTTACATTAATTGTAGGGAAAGCTTATTTCATCAGATATTGTAGACTGTAGTGATAAATATGAATATTATAATATCAGAAGACTTTGTGATTTAAGAGGCTAGCATAAAAAGAAAGGAAATGATATAAGAAAAAATGTTAGAATTAGAAAGATGTGGTATTGACTTGCAAAAGAGGTATGTTTAGAACTGAAATAGATTATTATATAGTATCAAAATGTTTATAGAAGGGGAGGTAGTTGAAACACAATTTTTTGATCATCTTGCAATATAGCTAAAGATAAAGGATGATAAGGAATATATAAAATAGGCAAATTAATAAAATAATACATGGAATAAAGGATGGAGATTAGTAATACAGTTATGGAAAGATCATATTACCATGAGAACATTTTATAAAAACTGGTGTGAATAATAGGTGATATTTACGGAAAAATATAAAAAATGTTTTTTATTGTGATAATATGATGTGAGAAAAGCAGAGAAAGTAAAATATAAAATTGCATATAACAATGCATTGGAGATTTAGAATGAAATGCTCAAATGTACTTTGACAAAGAAAAAGAATTATATGAAAGAAATCAAGAAAAACACAATTGTTATATGAGCAAAGATATTTTACAAATAAAAAGAAAAGTGTCAAGTTACTTAAGCAGATTAGTAAAGGAAGATGGTAGTGTAATGCAAAAAAAAAAAAAAAACAGAATTCCAGAAATGATTATGCATCTTGTAGCACAATATGTACAAGAAATGGTTAAAGAAAAAAGATGGTAGTGAAAAACATGGTAAGTAAAAAATTAACAGAAAAAGAGAATAAAAAGTTGGAATGTGAAATTTCCTTAAAAGAGTTAGATAATTATGACATGTAAATATAGATCTGGCTGCAGTACAAGATGGAATTTAATACACTTGTATATAAATTTAAGGAATTGACAAAAAAAGCATTTTTAAAGATTTTGAATGAATTGTTAAATTCAGATTTTATGTATAAAGAAGTATGTATTCAAATGCTTAAGTTTATATGGAGGAAGGAAGTTGGAAGACCATTTAAAAAAACTTCTGGCTGATAGTATTCAATAATAATGATTACAAGATCTTTATGAAAATAATACAAGAGATTTAAAACCAAAATGGAAAATATGAAAACTAGTATAGACAGTACAAAGGGGAAGGTTTTTGAGAATTATTAATGATAAGGAAATTGTGTATGATATGAGGAATAGAAAAGAAGAAACAAAAATCATCATAGGAGACCTTAATAAGGCATTTGATAATAAATGGACATGAAATCTTATGGGTAATAACGAAAGAGCATAATATAAGTGAGAAAGTTAGGAAACTATGTTTGTCAGCATCTAGTAGTAATAAAGTTTAAATACTTATAAATGACTGGTTAAGCCAAATGATACATAAGAAGAGTGGTATAAGGTAGGGGTTTCCAGTGAGTTGCATACCTTTTGCATTAGTTATGAATGTGATAGTGTGTGAAATAAATTACAAAATGAAGGAGGTGTGATATATAACACTTGAAGGGTTAAGAATTCTGTTAACATATGCTTATGACATTATAATAATTAAAAAAAAAATCTGGATAAAAGAAGTAATAATTTGTCTAGAGGTGATAGGGATTTGGGAATAAAGATGTAGAGTCAATGGGAAAAATAAAATAATTAAACAAACCTTTCTTTTCTAGAGAACATATAAATTATCATTCTAAAAAAGGCTTATTTGATAAATTCAGTACTGATGGGAAAAATAGCATAATTAGCAGGTGTACTTATGTTGCCAACAGTATTTGAAAATAAATTATTACAGATATTTTATTCATTTATATGGGGTTCTAGATTAAACCTATTAAAAAGATGAGTTCTGTATGTAAATAAAGAGGAAGCAGGTTTAGGCTTAATTAACCACATGCTGTATGTTGCTTCATTAAGTTTGTACAAAATGTGGATAAATGAAAACGATGGGAGATTAGTAGTATGATTGTATGAATGTAAGTATGATAATGAAAATGATGGGAGATTAGTAGTACGATTGTATGAATGTAAGTATGATAATGTTGGGGTGTGTTAAAACAGATTAAAAGAGAAAAAGAGTGCATAAATGAAAAATAAAATGTTACCAAAATTATTTTGGAAAATAAGAACTGATGATGTAGAAAAAAATAGAAAAATATGGGAAAAAGCAACAGATGAAAAAAATTACAGGTATAACATCAAGAAGCAAATGGTGTAATCAGAAAGTAGAATGTCAAGCTTTATGTGGATACTGGTAATAGATACATTACTAGTGAAAGGAAATATGCCATATAAAAAAGAAAAGTAATAGAATATGTTTACATTGCCAAGAAGAAAAAATAAGGAACATGTTTTTGAAATGTAAAAGAGTAAAAAAGTTATGGGGAAAACTATGTAAAGAAGATTTTCTTTGAAGGTATTAAAGAAGTGGATAAAATTAACATGGATATGATTAAATATGTATATTGTAAGAATAGAAGTAAAGAAAACATTAAAACAACAGCGTAATATGGATTATATAGAATGAAAGAATAAAGGAAATTATGTTTAATGGTAAATGGGTTTTAGCAACAATATTAAGTAAAGTCAGATGGTGGTTATGGAAAAAGGGGTGGGGGATTAATAGGGATGAAAATTAAGTATGATTGAAAAATTATGCATACATGTAAATAGATTTGTATATCTATATGTTTGTGCATTTGTAAATATCTGTGAATATGTCGTAAATAAAAATTCTTTTTGTATATAAATAAAGGATACCTATTCTTTTTGATAGGTTCTGTAGGATCTTTGACATCTACCTGAGCTACCACCAACTCAGACAACAGATGAAGCCTCTGTCTAACATCTCATCCGAAGGATGATGTTACTAATTACCATTATTTGTCTGTCTATCCATCTGTCATTTATCAGACAAATGGCCTGCTCATGCACATGCCTTGCTAGCTTCTACTAACAAGGTTCCAACTGGGTAATTACACAGTTAAGAGTGTAAAACACAGAGGATTACGAGTGGGTCACCAATCATAACAGGCTTATTATGTGTCTGAGATATGGATGCCAAGAAATTTATTATAGTGATACCTCAGCTGAAGATGGGAATGTGTGTGTGTGTGTGTGTGTGTGTGTGTGTGTGTGTGTGTGTGTGTGTGTGTGTGTGTGTGTGTGTGTGTGTGTGTGTGTGTGTGTGTGTGTCTGCCTGTGTCTGTGTCTCTGTGTGACTGTGTGTCTGTGTGTCTGTGTTTTGGTCAACCAGAATATCCGGGTTACCAATTACTAATAAATATATAAAAATAAATAAGAAATAAATATATTCATGCTGGTGCATTAGTTGCTTTCATTTAAAACTGCCATCGAATATAAACACCAGACAGCATTCTGTATACCTTAAAAGACCATACATAACATTTCTTTATGAAACCTAAAACTAAATGTATAGAAACTTTTAATAAAATAAACATATATAACACCTATGTAGATAATTGCAAGAATGACTCAGTCATGCTAAAGTCTTCATTGTGCAATACCTTAAACCTGCTGTAGTGAGGGTCCATGGGGTACATATTTACATTACACATATGTTTATGGTGTTTTATGTCCTTTGTTTCTAAAGTATAGCTAAACAATCCACTTATGCTGTACTGATGCTGTCACTAGTGGGCATGTTTACATATGGTGGGGTTTTAGTTTATTTGCCAGATTGCAGCCAAGAGGATTAGAAAAGTAAAAAGTCATGGGCCTTCAGAAGCCATGTAGCTGAAACACTGGTATTTCCTTAGGTGCTCATTTGTATAAATCCCAAGGGCCTCCACTACAGGAGGTTTGCTGAGCCTTTCTTCCAGTTTTTATGTGTATAACTGTACAGATGGTAATTAGTAATATATAAAGCATAAGCAGGCAAAAGACAAACTACCAGTCTTTTTTATCCAAATATAAGGAACCAGAAAAAAGACATCACTGACTAAGCGCTTTCACCCTCCTGGGCATCTTCAGAGTCAGTTAACTTCATTAAAGTGAAGCTTTAAATACACTTGTCAATTAATACATAATTAAACAAAAAGAGAAAAAATCAGGTAGTTAATTAGTTAATCCCTTAAGTATTTGTTAAACAAGTCTTTGTCTTTTGAAAAATCAGTGTTTCTTAATACAGTATACTAAATTCACAGTGCAATTAATCAAACCAGAAACAACAACATATATTGTTTGAAATCTAAACAAAGCAAAAACAGGTGTCTATTTTCATAGATGTATGTTTGAATTATTGTATATCAAATGCATGCTGCCTTATGTCTTAAAATGCACGCTAGGGAAACAGTATCATTAAAACCCGGAGCATTACTAGCATCCAATCTTATCTGCCATAGGCATTCCCTTACCTCCAAAATAGTTTTGTAATCACCCCCAAACTCTTTTGTGTAAAGCATATCTATAACAAAGAATATAATCTTTTTGAAATTTAGACAATTATTCGTGTGGATATATAATGAATTAGTGTTTTTTTATTTTTTATATCTCTGTAATGTTCTAAAATTCTTTGTCTTAGCTTTCTAGTGGTCATACCTATATAGAATGCTGGGCAGGATAAACAAGTGGCAACATAAATAACCATATTTGTGTTGCATATGCAGTGGCCCTGACTCCTCAAAGTTCTCTTAAAATTGCCTACAGAAACATAGGGACCATCGTTGATAAATTTACACGCTTTGCAGTTGCCACATTTAGCCATTTTGGCAGGTCTTTGTCCAAAGGATCTAGGTGTCTTTTCCAACAATTCCTTCATATTCAAACCCCTACTGTTTATAAAGGTAGGTATTCTACCTAGTGTGTCATGTAAATCTGCAGGGATAATGTTTTCCCAGGCCTTATGGATAACACTCTTAACTTCAACTGCTAAAAAATTATGTTGTAGTACCATTCCTATTGGTACATTTTTTCTTTCAGGTTTACTATTGTTAACTTTATCACATGTCCTTTGTGTATCGTACAAAATAGGAATAAAATCAGTAAACCTTCTTCTGGTTATTTCATTTTGAAGCGTAGTGAGCATGTTCAACGGGTAACACCTTTGGACAAATAAATCCCTCAGGATCCCTAGTTCAACTGCAAATTTGTCATCCTCTCTGATGATGCGAGACAACCTGATCATCTGGGCCTTGACCACATTCCTCTTAATACGGGAAGGGTGACAACTGTTGTAGTGTAAAAATGAATTACTGTAGGTTTTCTTTCTATACAAACTAGATTCTATCTTTCCATTTTTAATATATAATTGTAGATCCAAATAATCAATACTCCTATTATCAACCTTATATGTACATTTTAAGAATGTAGTAGTGTGATTCAAATATATTATAAATTCTTCCAACAAAATGTCGTCCAAGAATCTTAAATAAATAGACATCTTTGTTCTAAATTCAGATCTCAACACAAACTGGTCTTCCCATTCTGTAAGGACAAGATTGGCATATATGAGCGCACATTTAGCTCCCATAGCTACCCCAGTCGACTGTCTATAATATTCATCTTCGAATCCAATATAGTTGTTCTCCAAAACCATTTGCATCAAATCCACTAGTAAGCCTTTCTTGTCCTGTTGTAAATCAGTGTGTTTATCCAAACTCTTACCAAACCAATCTAGGCCAATATCATGAGGAATCACTGAAAATAAATTAATAACATCAACTGTTACTAATAAAAATTCACCTAAATGTTCATCAGTCAAAGCTCTAAGGCAGTCCAAACAATGCCATGAATCTTTTAATATACAAGGCAACCTATCCAAAATCTCCTTAGTCATAGTGTCTATATATGAAGCTAGTGGTTCAGTTTTAGAGCATCTAGCTGCAACTATTTGGTCTGAAGCATAGATTGACTATGTTTTTGTGGATTTTGGGTATTGCAGATAGAGTAGGCATGACCGGATGTTCCACCTGTAAATATTTGTACTCCTCTGCATCTATGATTCCTTCACATAACATCTCATAGAGCTGCCAATCTATTTTGGTGTATGCCTTCTGGACATCAAACTTCGAGACTAACGCATTTGTGTTGGAATCACATATGATAATCTGCATCTGCATTGAGTAATCAATGTTGGTCATAATGACTACTCCTCCTCCTTTATCCGGTTTCATGACCCTATATTCGTTGTTGGCTGAAAGCTCCTTTAAGCAAAATGCTTCTGCAGATGTTTTGTCATACACTACCGGTCTACTATCAATTAGGTGTCTAATGTGTGTTGTACATAAACATTCAAAAGCCAAAACTGCTGGGTGGTATGGAGGTATAAATGTACTACTTCTTTTGATTGTAAATGCTTGCAGCTCTCTATCAACCCTTTGTTTAGTACTAAAAAATATTTTTAAATGAAATTTTCTTGTGTATAGCTTTAAATTTATAAGCACTTTGCTAATGTCATATTTAAAATCAGGAACAAAGGAAAAACCTTTCTTTAATAAGCTCAGATGACTATCCATAATCTCCAAACTGGAATAATTATAAACGTGAAAAGAGTCATCTCCCAAAATAATAGGACCCTCCCTGGTGTTCTCCCAGGACGAGTTCAAAATAGTATCTGGAGAATGGAGGGGTAAATCAATCGGTGACTCAAAATGTAAAACTGGACTATCTATAGGTAAAAAAGTAGTTGAATAATTTTTACATGCAACATTTATCTGTGCTCCCAGTTTTTGTTGTTGAAGTTGTTCCTCCTCTGTCCCCCCCCTCTCCAGTTGTTCCCTGTGTAAAACCCTTGTCTCTGGGGTAACCTCTGGTCCACCTGATCTTGTGAGTTGCCTTGATTCCTTAGCCTGTCTGACCGTCTTAGTTGAGGTTGGTTCTCTAAAAAAACTTCTTTATCTTCCTCTACCACCAAATGTGTCTCTTCAACCACCCCCTCTTCAGTTTGGGCTGTATTTCTCCTTACATCCCTTTCATGGTTAACATCCCAAATGGTGTCTGGTAAAGGATAAGCTCTTTTTTCTTTATATTCAGTAGTATCCCTTGAAATCTTTTTTCTGTTTTCTTTCCATGCTAATCTTGACAAATCTATCAAGTTCAGTTGTAATTCTGTCAAGTCTACTTTTATTACTTTCAAAAAGTAAATAGTTCGTAATGCTCTGTTTAAGAGTAAGTAATTCATTTTTTAATACACTAAGCCTGTTGTTATTGTCTCTAATAATAATTCTCATTAGATCCAATCCAGTTCTATCAAAAAGTTCCAGCATATTAGTGTTCGCGTTTGCCTCAATCCCCATAGGTATTGTGTAAACTCTCAGTCCCTTGGGCACTTGATTCAGCTCTATAGAACGTTCTAAGAAAACATTGTCCATCTGAAGTGACTTGTATTTCCTAGCTAACTTCTCAAATTTAGATACCTGAACATTAAATGTCCCAAGACTTTCAGACCTAGATGTTTCTCCTAGAACTGGGGGGACTAAAACGTTTTCTATATCAAACATAGATCTAACTGGAACACTATTAATCCCAACCCCCGCTCTAGTATTGTTGTTGTCCAACCTGGGGTTGTTGCTCCTTTCCACTCTCGGTATACTCGTGTTCACTTGTCTTCCCATAGAGGTCCCTGGTGGTGTGTGCATAGTAAAAAGCTCTACTTGTGTGTCTGTTAAACTATCATTCTTAGCGTTGTTATCATTACTCTTGTTAGCCTGCAGCAATGTGATAATTTGTCTTGAAAGTTCCAAATATTGAACCATCAATTGTTCCATTGTGTAATAAGTTATTGTAGACTTTTATTATTTACATAACTTTTTTGAAAATACACAACTGGTTGATTAGAATTGTACTTCACCCTGTGACACCATCTAGGTAGTTTTTGACTTGATTTTTTTATGTTGATTAAATGTTTACTAGAACAAATTATTCACTAGGCTGAAAGTGTTGTTTTTAGCTATTGAATTTTTAGGCAATCAACATAAGCAACAAGCAACAAGGCAATTAAGATATTTAGGTTGTTTCTTAAGGGTGGTATATTTATTATATTTTATATTATATTATTTTTACGATTCTTTCTTTTGACAAAATATACATATATTCCTCATTACACATCTAGGTCTGAAAGTCTTGGGACATTTAATGTTCAGGTATCTGTATTTGAGAAGTTAGCTAGGAAATACAAGTCACTTCAGATGGACAATGTTTTCTTAGAACGTTCTATAGAGCTGAATCAAGTGCCCAAGGGACTGAGAGTTTACACAATACCTATGGGGACTGAGGCAAACGCGAACACTAATATGCTGGAACTTTTTGATAGAACTGGATTGGATCTAATGAGAATTATTATTAGAGACAATAACAACAGGCTTAGTGTATTAAAAAATGAATTACTTACTCTTAAACAGAGCATTACGAACTATTTACTTTTTGAAAGTAATAAAAGTAGACTTGACAGAATTACAACTGAACTTGATAGATTTGTGAAGGTTAGCATGGAAAGAAAACAGAAAAATATTTCAAGGGATACTACTGAATATAAAGAAAAAAGAGCTTATCCTTTACCAGACACCATTTGGGATGTTAACCATGAAAGGGATGTAAGGAAAAATACAGCCCAAACTGAAGAGGTGGTGGTTGAAGAGACACATTTGGTGGTAGAGAAAGATAAAGAAGTTTTTTTAGAGAACCAACCTCAACTAAGACGGTCAGACAGGCTAAGGAATCAAGGCAACTCACGAGATCAGGTGGACCAGAGGTTACCCCAGAGACAAGGGTTTTACACAGGGAACAACTGGAGAGGGGGGACAGAGGAGGAACAACTTCAACAACAAAAACTTGGAGCACAGATAAATGTTGCATGCAAAAATTATTCACCTACTTTTTTACCTATAGATAGTCCAGTTTTACATTTTGAGTCACAGATTGATTTACCCCTCCATTCTCCAGATACTATTTTGAACTCGTCCTGGGAGAACAACACCAGGGAGGGTCCTATTATTTTGGGAGATGACTCTTTTCACGTTTATAATTATTCCAGTTTGGAGATTATGGATAGTCATCTGAGCTTATTAAAGAAAGGTTTTTCCTTTGTTCCTGATTTTAAATACGACATTAGCAAAGTGCTTATAAATTGAAAGCTATACACAAGAAATTTTAATTTAAAAATATTTTTTAGTACTAAACAAAGGGTTGATAGAGAGCTGCAAGCATTTACAATCAAAAGAAGTAGTACATTTATACCTCCATACCACCCAGCAGTTTTGGCTTTTGAATGTTTATGTACAACACACATTAGACGCCTAAATGATAGTAGACAGGTAGTGTATGACAAAAACTTAACATCTGCAGAAGCATTTTGCTTAAAGAAGCTTTCAGCCAACAACGAATATAGGGTCATGAAACCAGATAAAGGGGGCAGAGTAGTCATTATGACCAACATTGATTACTCAATGCAGATGCAGAGTATCATATGTGATTCCAACACATATGAGTTAGTCTCGAAGTTTGATGTCCAGAAGGCATACACCAAAATAGATTGGCAGCTCTATGAGATGTTATGTGAAGGAATCATATATGCAGAGGAGTACAAATATTTACAGCTGGAACATCTGGTCCTGCCTACTCTATTTGGAATACCCAAAATCCACAAAAACATAGTCAATCCACCCTTCAGACCAATAGTTGCAGCTAGATGCTCTAAAACTGAACCACTAGCTTCATATATAGACACTATGACTAAGGAGATTTTGGATAGGTTGCCTTGTATATTAAAGGATTCATGGCATTCTTTGGACTGCCTTAGAGCTTTGACTGATGAACATTTAGGTGAATTTTTATTAGTAACAGTTGATGTTATTAATTTATTTTCAGTGATTCCTCATGATATTGGCCTAGATTGGTTTGGTAAGAGTTTGGATAAACACACTGATTTACAACAGGGCAAGAAAGGCTTACTAGTGGATTCGATGCAAATGGTTTTGGAGAACAATTATATTGGATTCGAAGATGAATATTATAGACAGTCGACTGGGGTAGCTATGGGCGCTAAATGTGCGCTCATATATGCCAATCTTGTCCTTGCAGAATGGGAAGACCAGTTTGTGTTGAGATCTGAATTTAGAACAAAGATGTCTATTTATTTAAGATTTTTGGATGACATTTTGTTTTTTTGGAAGGGTACACATGATGAATTGGAAGAATTTATAATATATTTGAATCACACTACTAGATTCTTAAAATGTACATATAAGGTTGATAATAGGAGTATTGATTATTTGGATCAACAATTATATATTAAAAATGGAAAGATAGAATCTAGTTTCTATAGAAAGAAAACCTATAGTAATTCATTTTTACACTACAGCAGTTGTCACCCTTCCCATATTAAGAGGAATGTGGTCAAGGGCCAGATGATCAGGTTGTCTCGCATCATCAGAGAGGATGACAAATTTGCAGTTGAACTAGGGATCCTGAGGGATTTATTTGTCCAAAGGTGTTACCCGTTTGACATGCTCACTATGCTTCAAAATGAAATAACCAGAAGAAGGTTTACTGATTTTATTCCTATTTTGTACGATACACAAAGGACATGTGATAAAGTTAACAATAGTAAACCTGAAAGAAAAAATGTACCAATAGGAATGGTACTACAACATAATTTTTTAGCACTTGAAGTTAAGTGTGTTATCCATAAGGCCTGGGAAAACATTATCCCTGCAGATTTACATGACACACTAGGTAGAATACCTACCTTTATAAACAGTAGGGGTTTGAATATGAAGGAATTGTTGGAAAAGACACCTAGATCCTTTGGACAAAGACCTGCCAAAATGGCTAAATGTGGCAACTGCAAAGCGTGTAAATTTATCAACGATGGTCCCTATGTTTCTGTAGGCAATTTTAAGAGAACTTTGCGGAGTCAGGGCCACTGCAATTGCAACACAAATATGGTTATTTATGTTGCCACTTGTTTATCCTGCCCAGCATTCTATATAGGTATGACCACTAGAAAGCTAAGACAAAGAATTTTAGAACATTACAGAGATATAAAAAATAAAAAAACACTAATTCATTATATATCCACACGAATAATTGTCTAAATTTCAAAAAGTTTATATTCTTTGTTATAGACAGGCTTTACACAAAAGAGTTTGGGGGTGATTACAAAACTATTTTGGAGGTAAGGGAATGCCTATGGCAGATAAGATTGGATGCTAGTAATGCTCCGGGTATTAATGATACTGTTTCCCTAGCGTGCATTTTAAGACATAAGGCAGCATGCATTTGATATACAATAATTCAAACATACATCTATGAAAATAGACACCTGTTTTTGCTTTGTTTAGATTTCAAACAATATATGTTGTTGTTTCTGGTTTGATTAATTGCACTGTGAATTTAGTATACTGTATTAAGAAACACTGATTTTTCAAAAGACAAAGACTTGTTTAACAAATACTTAAAGGGTTAACTAATTAACTACCTGATTTTTTTTTTGTTTTTGTTTAATTATGTATTAATTGATAAGTGTATTTAAAGCTTGACTTTAATGAAGTTAACTGACTCTGAAGACGCCCAGGAGGGTGAAAGCGCTTAGTCAGTGATGTCTTTTTTCTGGTTCCTTATATTTAGATAATAAATGTTCAGTGATTTTGCCTGCAGTGTTACCTAAGTGCTTTTCTATTTATTAGTATCTTACAACCAAAGAAACTACCAGTCTTCTTGACTTCAATTCCAGCTGAGTGCTTATTTATTCATTTAAGCCTCAGAAATATTGTCATCAAGACAGATATGTAAGAATAACTCAAGACAATCACCACAACAACTGTATACTTGTATATGAAGTACCAAATAACATATAAAGAAAGAATTGATTATTGTAAATAATAAGGGTTAAGTTTGTGAACTGTGCTTCTATGAATGTAATAGCCACAACATGCCAGTATGTAGTTAAAAGTGGACTATGTAATTATTGCTGAATATTACCAGTAAGTATCTATTTGTTCACAATCCCTCAGTGAGTTTTTAAAGAAGAGGAAGTGTAATATACAGAACTATGCTGATCCACAGAAGGAACTTTCAGTGAGTGAGTGCCAAATCTACAAACAATAACTCACTGCCACTTTCAGTGAAACACAATCTATTTTTTGCTTTTTTTCATAAGTAACCCCACATATGCCATCATATATTTAAATATATGTAAATATATATGTGCACTACCAGTGTGTTCACACAGCCATGGGCTAAAGATTTGGTATATGACATCATTATACACTGAAAAGATGCTCAAGCAACTGACAGACTCCCTAATACGTAGGAGTATATAGCTTTAAGAAATAGGATTTCCTGTTAAAGGGACACATCATGTCATGTGTTGAGTCACCATGGGGAAGGAGAAGTTCAGATTATCAAGCTAGTGCTATGTTTGAACATATTTGTTAGAAGTATCTTAAACAAGCGATCTCCTTGCACTTTGGTTATGACATAACTGTCTGCACGTGCTCTTTAAAATACAACTTCTTTATGCTTTATTTCTTCACTACTTTCTGTGTATTTGAAATTCAACTGGTTGAAGCTTTAACCTTTTTAATCTTGACTGGTTAAAGTTTCAACCCACTGAGAAGTCTAAAACAACATGACAGCAGGGTGCACCTCTGTGTGGTAGACATCATCCCTCATACCCCCTGAACTATGTATACCACCTCAAGGTGCACCTCTGTATGGTAGACATCATCCTTCATACCCCCCTGAAATATGCAAGCCACCTCAGGGTGCACCACTGTGTGGTAGGCATCATCCTTCATAACCCCCCTGAACTTTGTATACCACCACAGGGTGCACCTTTGTGTCATAGACAACATCCTTCATAGGCCCCCGAACTATGTATACCACTTTAGGGTGCACCTGTGTGTGATAGACATCATTCTTCATACCCCCCTGAACTATGTATACCACCTCAAGGTGCACCTATGTGTGGTAGATATCATCCCTCATACCCCCCTGAACTATGTATACCACCTCAGGGTGCACCTATGTGTGATAGATATCATCCTTCATTCCCTCCTGAACTATGCATACCACCTCAGGGTGCACCACTGTGTGGTAGGCATCATCCTTCATAACCCCCCTGAACTATGTACACCACCACAGAGTGCACCATTGTGTCATAGACATCCTTCATAGGCCCCCGAACTACATATACCACTTTAGGGTGCACCTGTGTGTGATAGACATCATTCTTCATTCCCTCCTGAACTATGCATACCACCTCAGGGTGCACCACTGTGTGGTAGGCATCATCCTTCATAACCCCCCTGAACTATGTATACCACCTCAGGGTGCACCTATGTGTGGTAGATATCATCCCTCATACCCCCCCTGAACTATGTACACCACCACAAGGTGCACCTTTGTGTCATAGACAACATCCTTCATAGGCCCCCGAACTATGTATACCACTTTAGGGTGCACCTATGTGTGATGGGCATCATCCTTCATACCCCCCTGAACTATGTATACCACCTCAGGGTGCTCCTATGTGTGGTAGATATCATCCCTCATACCCTCCTGAACTATGTATACCACCTCAGGGTACACCTATGTGTGGTAGACAACCCCCTTCATACCTCCTGAACTATGTACACTACCTCTGGGTGCACCTATTTGTGGTAGACATCATTTTTCATAGTCCCCCTTCATAACACCTGAACTATGTATACCACCTAAGGGTGCACCTATGTCTTGTAGACATCATCCTTCATAGCTCCCTCTTTTCCACATTTATCATAAATGGTATAGGTTCATAGGTAGGTACTAGGCTATCAGCCCGAGGGCCTATGTAAGCCTAGCCAACAAGGTTCCCTGGTTTATGCCACCCAAGAAAGTTATTTTCCTGTGCCACTGTCGAGCAGATACACAGAAATAATCCACAGGGTGCATTTCCTATTTCCCATCCACTTATCAAGATTTTTCTTGAAGATTGGTTAACTGGTAATATAAACTGGTTGCTAAGGCTTGGAGTAAATTATGTTGTTTTTTGATGGGTTGCTGTTTTAGTATTTTGAGTTTGAACAAATATGCTTAGATGCATTGGCCAAAGACAGAGTGAACAGCACCACTGACAATCAGTATGCTGTGGGAAATAACAAAGTTCGGTACTTAAGTATTATCGCAACCACATTTCAAAGAGGGGAAGCAGCTCTTTTCCAAGCCGTAGTGGTGGCAATAAATATACTCAAACTGTCTTGAACATATCTCTCAATTGTCCAGATTTTTGTGTCATATTTTTGGTTTCTTCTTCATAACATTTCTGGATTTGGGACATATCAGTGAGGGTTGAATTTACTAAATAATGGCATACATTTGCATTTCAGCCTGCATATCCTTCATAAAATGCTTGTGAACACAAACCCTGTTGCGGTAGTAACTTTCTAAGTTTATAACAGCCATATTTAAAATCTTCCCCTATTTTTGGCCCTTTGCCCCCCCCTCCCCCCCACCCATTATATTTGGGTTTGTTCAGATTTCTTGCACTAACAGGTTGAGTGGTATGCTCTTGCAGAATTACTTTGGCTTGATCAAGTGGCACAAATCTGTTTTCAGCATTGAAATAAATACCAAGCCTTGTTTTGGACCCAATTTGCTTATAATGAATCCCCATTACCTCAACAGCAATCCATTTTGTTCCATACTTAGCTCACCTCCTTCATTGCATTTCCAAACTTCCAACCCGGCTTTTGCCTTTCTGTGGACTTCTTTAAGCAATCAGGTGAGAAATGTGTCCTAAAAGTCATATACTGTGACTGAAGTATTCCATGGAGTGATAATCCAGAAATATAATCACTTCAGCTAAAAAAGATTTACAGAGGCCATAGCGACATGGATTATACTTAACACACATACATAAAGTGATACCGTGTGCAACAATTGCTGTGTTTGGAATGTGGTTGCGATAATACGTAAGCACCCAAAGTTCTTCAAGGACTTATTTTCAATTGTATTAACTGCATGCAGTATATAACACTGACATGCTGTCCTAATGCATGGTGCACAATATTTCATCAGTAGAGGGCTGTTTCATTTTTTACCCTGTCCTATTGCCCCTCCTTGGTTTCTCTTTGGGTTTCTATCTCCTTCCTCCTGGTATGGTTTTCACTCTTGTAGTATTCTAATAACTCTTTTCTCTCCCATCCTCTGCTCCTCATTGTATTCAGTTCATGCCATCTCCTGTTCATGTCAGTGAACCTCTTGCATACTTTCACACTCCTGCATTGTTTTGTCCTCTTCAGGTTTTGAGTGATGATGTTTTTACCTTTGCCACTCAACAGTCTGCTGTTTATTTCTCTTTCTCTTCAGATGCTGTCCTCTTTCTTTATGCCTCATGAACAGAATTCCCAAATAAGCAGTGATTCCTTTTTAAATGTCTCCATAAGTCTTCTTTGCCTGCTACCAGACTTCTTGTGTCCACTCACAGTCCCAGAACATGTGTAAAATTCCATTATCTTCCTCTTGACATCCTCAGCATCTCCTGTTCTCCTTTCAGCCTTGCCTTTTCTATCTTGTGGGGTACATAATATTTATGCAATATTCTCAAGCTTTCAGCTTCTGTTCTGTGTACTTTCTACAAGTCTGTTTACCTAAATTGTCATGTACCAGTAAACTGCAACTCCACTCCATCTTTCTTCCTTTTCCAAATTCTTTCTCATTCCCTGTTCTTCAACCTTTTTCCTACTTTCTCTTAACATGTCATAGATCTATTCAGTCCTTTGGCTCCCTACCTCTTCCATTCCCCTCATGGTGCCATCCTTTCTCTTTTTGCTCTACATTCCTAACTGTTCCTTTCATCTGATGCCCTCTTTGTATTAATATATATATATATATATATATATATATATATATATATATATATATATATATACACCAAATAGTTCCACTATTGTTCATCTATTATTCTATTTCCAGATTCCGGCCTCCATCGTTATGAATCTTTCCCCTCATTACTTCCCTGTACAGCACGTCTTCCTCTTGAGCGATTACTCTTTTCTGCTTGATTTCTTCATTTTTCTTCCCTATTTTTTCACTTCACCCTTTTTGCCACATAGTTTTTTGGGGATATATTCACCAAATTTCATGTATTTTTTAGTTCTGCTTCTGTCATATCCATTAGTAAGCTTCTTCAGGCCTCCCAACCCCTCTGTATCTTTTTAAATTTGTTATAGCCTTTGGTTACTAATGGCTATTTGAATGTTGCACAGTGGTTGGAGGATTGTGGGTAGTGTGAAAAACTGAAAGGCTGCCAGACCAGACAGATAAAATCTTGTAAATAATTCTATTTGATTTGTAAATATTAATATAATCCACAGGCTGGTTTTACAAATGTAAAAGAGAACCATATGTTATGATTAAACTATATGTTGTACTGAGCTTCAAAAATGTAACCACAGTGCACTCTGCTGGAAGAAAGCTGATAGGTTAAGCATTATACGATTGATTGATCTCAAACTCAGAGCCATGATGTCTGGACCAGCAAATTCTTTCTAATGTTTTGAGACCAGAGTTAATTGTTAGATTTTACATATATGATGTCTTTTATTGCTGTGGCTTCCTGCAGGTACACATTACAAAAAGAAATGTACATTTTGAGTTTCTGTTAGCCTGGGAAGCTAAATCAGAACTGTTAAGAATGATGTAATCTAAAATGAGACAGCAGTGATGTATAATCAATTTAAGACTTTCTCAGAGAGAGAGAATCAGAGCATTTTGGATTTTGTCTGAACCTGAACACATCTACTCACCAGTACTCTGCCTTTTCTCTGTATGCATGTAAGTTATTTAGAACATTGTTTCTCCTAGAAATAGATAGAAAATAGTAAGACTAGACTAGCTGTTTTCTATATTTATGTCAGACTATTCTACAGTATTATTTTAAGCATTTTCCTGTGTCTGAACTCATTGTATTGATTTGAGGAGATTTGTCTTGTGTTTTTATTATTTATTATTAAATACTTTTAAACCTTGCAACTGTGGCTGTTTTGTGTAGAGATAATTTAAGCTCTAGAGTACATTTTATGTATATGGTGATACTGTCCAAGCCACTCGAATAAGCCTTGGTGTTCATCATACTTATTAATTGGATAATAATAACATTGCACAGTAAAATTGGACACCTTTTGGTAAGGGCCTTATTAGTAGCTGATGTTAGTCATTGGTGGCAGTGATTTCTACCTTATTACCTGGGCAGATAAGGGGGCATAGCTGGAGAACCTGTGCCAAACGTCCCCAGGAGTGTCTGTGTGTTGGTATATAACTCATATCTCAAAGTGTGTGTGTGTCAGCTACTTGGGCAGGGACACAAAGCACTAGTTGAACAGAGAAGGTGCTGGAGGTTTTAGCTTGATCACAAGGCTGAGAACTGGACCCTATAGCTCTGCCAGTGGGGAGTCTTATTGGGGATCTGGAGAGAATGGGAGAAACCAGCCCCAGACTGACTGTGATCTCTGTGTGCTCTTAAGAGAAATTGTACTTTACTGTGTGTGTACTTGTTATCCTTCCCAATGTGGATGCCCCTCACTGGTGTTAGTGGTGAGGAATGAGGCTCTTTGATTACTGGGCCAGTGCATGGGCATCACAGGTAGAATCATTATTCTTGCTGCATTACTTTTTACAAGCAATACATAAGTACCCCACTCACCCCCCACACATTTTTCTCTAGGTCTTTCCGTATTATCTGTTCGACCACATTCCCAGTGGGTGTCATTCCTAAGTATAGATGCATCAGATTTTGAAGCACCAAAGCTTAACCATAGAAGGTAAAAACACAGAATATCAACACTATGTGCTACTGGATTTTTTTAGCAGAAAGCACGATGAGTGACATTGTGGCACAGCAGGTACAGGTTTTTCACTTTCTCCACTATAGTGCAATCTGGAAGTTTGTATAGATAATTGGCATGGAGTTTGGAGGTGCAGACCAACACAGAGAGGATGCAGGGGGGCTTGTCCCTCTGCAGAGATGGTGGTTGCAGTGTTATCAGTGCTTTGTGTTTCATCTTTCTCTCACTGTGGTCAATCTTTTGTTGATTTTCTTCTGCTTTCATTTCTTCTCTCTTCCTTCAGCTCCTCCATCACATTCCTTCTTACCTTCTCCATGTGGCAGTGACCATGATTCCACCCACCAGCACTCTTCAGTTTAGCCTTGTCTTTAATGTTCTCCTGCATTGATTTCTTTATTACTCTTTGCAGTGTTAGTTTGTGCTCTGTCTCCATCTATTTATAGCTAACCCACTTCCACCCCCTTCTCAGTGATTGTGTTCCAGCTTGCTTATCTTAACTTAAAGTGTTGCATAATATGAAATATTGTCTTTCCTATAATTGGTTCTCTTCCATTTTTTCCTCTGGATCTCTGCCTTTTTGTTCATGTATTTCCATAAGTTTGGTCTGAACACAGGCCTTTTAAGAATTTTCTTGTATTCCCTTTACAGCGTCCCTCCCACTAGTACTTTGCATCCCAACCCAGTACTGATGTGACATATATCACTGCATTCCCATTCATTGGTCTCCCCTCACCACTGCTGTCAATTGGTGTGCTGCACCATCTTCATTTGTGTGATAGTCTAATTTTTCATATGCAGTTTTATATCTCTTTAATGTGCTCCTTACTCAGCACTGTTCCTTTATTTCATTTATGTCTGTGGGTTGTGAGACCAGAAAAAAGAAGGGCCACTCTGCATTCCCTCCTAAGGAGGAGCCACGTCTTGCACCCTTCTGCTCTACTGCCTTCCCTCCCATTTACATGACAAACTGAAAAATGGATCTTCCAGTCACGTGCCCTGACACCTTGTGGCTTGCGTGGCTTCCCCTTTGCCCCACCCCTAGCTACACTGCAGCTCTTCACATTTATCTTTCTCCTGCTTCTTCCCCTAAATCCTTTTTATGTTCTCCAGTTTTTGCATCAGCAATTATTATGTTTTATAAAATTTATATTTACTGTAGTTATTGTACATAATTAAGAAATTAAAAAAATATATAGGACTTATATTCAAAGGCCTGTCCCTCTGCCCCCCAATGACTGCATTACCCATCATTTCCCTGAGCAGTAAATCAATGCCTACCATTATTTGTGAAGTTTTGTTATTGTATTCCCTAGGGTGTGTTTCAAAAGGAAAGATCCTGTTTCATGTAATTCATCTTTCCTGCACGGTCTACAGCCACCAGCTTTTAACTGTCAACTCCTTCCACTTATTTATTGTTTATCTCTTTCTGTGGTCACTTTTAGTCCCTCTGTTGTCCTGCCTTCCACCTCCTTGACACTGTCATCCACCATTAATGCTTTTTTCTAGCTTATTTAGTCCATCATTTGTCCAGCAGTTGACTTTTAAGACACTAAAATCATCCAACACACCATCTTTCCATCTCCTTAGAGCTATCTCTTTTCTGTCATTGCTTCTTTCCCTGTTTTTGTGCCTAAAGCTCCCTTTGGAGAGGCTCCTTCTTTTTGTCCCTTTGATATAACTCTTTTACTTGCTTCTCCTAAACCACTGAGATCTCCTAAACATAAGCAAGCTTCATAAAATACAACCCCTGCAGAATATAGTACACGTAAGATCTGTGTCTCATCAGACAAGCCCCTAAGGCATAACACAAAAAACAAACATCTTAGTCATAGGCAGCTCTATTGTAAGACACACAGATGTCCCTCTCAGCAGGTTGGATAAGGAAAAGGTCATGGTCAGTTGTTAGGTGGCAGAATCCACCACATGACACATACACTCAAGTCCCTCAACAAACATTTCTAGACTTGTACCTCACAGACAAATATATATGGGATGCAATGAAAGCATATTTATATGGGAAGGCAGTAGCCTGGTATAAAAGCAAACAAAAGCACTGGAATAAACTGTCAGAACTACAAATTAAAATAGACAAAATGAAAATTGATATTCATAAAGGCAACTTAGCTTCAGAAAAGGAATTAGAAGACCTCAACAAAAACACGTAGAGATACTGAACCATAAAACAATGATTAATCTAGAGAAGGTCAAACTATGTGCTTACTCTATAAATCCGAACAATCAAAGGAGGATAGCTAACACGATGAAAAGAATGATAAAGGAAAATCAAATAAAAGAAATATACAATACAGACAAAAAAGTATCAGACTTAGAAGGAATTCTAGAAATGTTTAGAGTGTATTTAAATAAACTCAATAGTCAAGAAAATAAAGTAGAATCAAGTGAAGCACTTAGAAAATTCCTTAAGGAAAATATAAGACTAACAGATGATCACAAAAAATAATAGATAAAGATATATACCTGCGACAGAAATTATAGCACAAATCAAGAAACTAAAATGAAACAAAGCCACAGGTAATGATAATATGACACCAGAGACGTTTATAATGCATTAAATCTATTAATAAGTATGTTCACATCAGTTAAAGAAGCTAATACATGCTCTACTTAATGCAAATATACTCAAGTATCACCAATTTTGAAACAAGATAAAAAACGTGATGAACCTCATATAGACCCATAAGTTTATTAAATATAGATTATAAAATATGTATGACAGTTCATGCAAACAGAAAAAAACAAATACTGCCATTATTGGGAGAGAACAAGCAGGATTCATTAAAAACAGAAATACATACGACAATATCAAGAGAATGTTGTCCCTTACTGATTTCATAAACAAAACATAAATGAATGTCATTTCCTAAGATATTAACAATGCATTTGATTCCCTGAATTGGGATTATCTTTGGCTCGCACTGGTGGAGTATGGATTTTTGAAAAATTTGACCTTGCTAATCTGGTCTCTATGATAAATCTTCAGTGTACATAAAAATAGGATCCTGTTTGTCGGAGCCTATTATCATTACAAAAGGTACAAAACAGGGTTGTCCACTTTCTCTTTTGTTATTCGCATTAGTAATAGAACTGTTAGCAAATTTCATACATGCAAACCCAAACATTCATGGAATTCAACTAGATACTGACCTTGAGTTAAAGATTCAACTGTTTACAAATGACATTTTATTGACTTTAAAAGAAGATATTAACACAATAAAAGAACTATGGAAAGCAACAAAACATTTTAAGAAGATTTCTGGAATATCATTTAATGAAAATAAAACCAATATGTTACTAATAAATGTGAACAAAGAAGCATTAAATAAAAAATATCATATCTATCTAGTAATGATACAATCAAATAATTAGGAGTTAAAATTACAAATGACTTAGACACAACAGTGCAACTAAACTATAAAGAGAGTTTGGATAATATCAAAGAACTCATACAAAAATGGAACAAGCTATTTTTTACCATGGAGGAAAGACTATATACAATTAAAATGATTGTATTCCCAAAAATTCTGTATTTTATAAAAGATTGCTTGCTACCTCCATCTAAATTGTATTTAAAACAATTTGAAGGGTTAATAATGTACTTTTTATGGTACCCTAAAAATCCTAGAGTTGCTCTAAGACATCACTTTGACAAATGGGAAGAAGGTGGAATAGGCTTACCAGATTTAGAAAGATATATACAGTCGTCAGCTTTAAAAGCAGTTTTTCTATGGTTAAACAAAGAATATACTTCCAAACGGAAACTAGTACATGAATAAATCTGGTTAAAAAACACTAATGATACAATAAATGTTGTTGTTTGTCTTTTCGGCTTTTCCCGGTTAGGGGCCGCCACAGCGGAACTCCGGTCCGCTAATGATTGGCAGTCGATTTTTATGGTGCCGAGTTGCCAGCCCGACGCCCAACCTTCAGCGAAGGCACGTCCATTCACGCATGTCTTTCGGAGGCCACTCGACCACGGGGAGGGCATGCAGACTCCACACAGAAGGCACTCCCACCGAGAATTAAACAGGAGAACCTCTTGCTGTGAGGTAACAATGCTACCGCTGTACCACCGCGGATATACCACTAATTATACAATAAATAAGCATATGGAAATAGTACCAAATAGCTTACTTTGGTTATTGAAGGAATATATGGTGACAGGGAAACACAAAAATATAAATTCTAAATACATTATCCATACCTAAAGTCTTTTATGCACTTTGTAAACAAAAACATCCAGATAAAAAAGCATGGTCTTTTTTTTCATATTCTCCATAGTATACTGTAATGCAGAATTCAGTAGCAGTTAAAACACTTTATAAAAATAGTCTATTTTACTGAATCAGTTGATAAACACTAATAAAATACTAATAATAGAGTACATTTTTAGTGAGCTCAACCTTGAAAATAACGTGGTTAACAATGTGGGGATTAAGACAAACAGTTTTAAACCAACCAGGCAGTAATGCAGAAGTCTGCTAGGGAAAAGGTTCCTATGTTCATAGAGTAGATGAAATTTCTCACAAATAAGAAAGAATTTTATCAGTACTGTACAAATTAGTTAATGAAATAAGATTTCATAATAAATAAAATATATGCAAATACTATGAAACAATTAATGGTAAAATGCCAGATGATAAAGATTAAAAACTAATTCTTACATCTCTAAAACTAACATCTTTATCACTATATTGACAACTTTTCACATGACAATTTATACATACTTAACACCACACAAATTAGAGCTAATATATAATAAGGAAAATAGATATTGGGGGTGAAAATCATAATCAGTAGCCAATTCGCAACACATGTTCTGTGAATACCATTTACTTAAAAAATATTGGGAAATGTATTAAATATTTATCATTTCCAACTTACAAAATCTCTGGTTTTGTTGAATACACTTGTACTATCTTGTGTTCCCAAGGAAAAAATATGTAATTTTATAGACTTTGCTTGTTATTGTAAGGAAAAATATTACACAAAACCAGAAAGCTGTAACTCCTCCCAATTTTAAACATTTCAAGAACATGGTTTTATCAGTCTTGCAATTGGAATCGAAAACAATCAAAGAAATAGCAAAACGACCTACTTCCTTAAGCATTGCCTGGCAGAAAGTAAACCAAATGCTGGAAGCAGAAGAGATTGTAATAAATTATAACCTTATTCAAAGATACATTCAAGAAAACAATGTTTTTCAAGTATAGACATCCTATGTAAATAGTTGGTTTTGTAATTTTTTTTTTTTGGAATTGTTTCTCCACTTTAAGCTTTGACTATGTAAATATTTCTTTGATATACATACTGTATATATGTTTATGTTTCTGAAAATCAATAAAATTGTATTCAGTGAAAAAGAAAATTAAAAAAAAAAGATACAACCATACAACCTGGTTTTGGGTGACCTTAATTACCTGTCCATTGACTGGATAAATTACACGTATTTTAACTGATTTGCCAAAAGGTTCCTGGATTTTGTTAATTCCAGTGTCCTGGATCAACTGGTTGATTCCACCACAAGAGTCTCAAATATACTAGATTTGGTGCTCACCAACATGGGAGACAGTTGCATCAGCCCCAGTGTACTGCCCTCCCTGGTGAGATCTGACCACAAATCAATCTCATTAGAAGTAACTGTAACACCAGATCCCCCCTTAGCAGCAACTAGTCTAAAAACCTCTCCAAGGCCAATTACAACCTCTTACGAGATGGCATAAATAGTTTTGTAGCCCCTCCCCCACAGATGGAATGAACACATATGTTGGGTTATACACCAATGTTTTATAAAAACATCTCTACAATTGTATTTACTCTGCTGTACCTGATAGGGCTAAAGTAGGTCCTTCAAGGAAGAAGAAGCCTGTCTGGTGGACATCTGCCATTAACAGGCTATACAATAAGAACATCTGCCATTAACAGGCTATACAATAAGATACAATGTGCTAAGAGTAGGAAGGAATGTTCTCAAAACTGGAAACATTCCCTCCACAACTTAAGCAAGCAAATAATACTCCTTGTGAAGTCCTCTAAAGCTAACTATGCATCCAGATTAGCTTCCACAACTAAGGACAGCCATAAGGTGTTCTTTAGCTACATATGTGGCTCTGCCAGCCCAGCTATCTGTAATTTTGTAAATAATCGTATGTCATTTTGTGAATATTAATATGATTCATATGTTTGTCTTACAAATGTAAGAGAACTACATGTTATGTGTATATTAAACTACTGGTGCAGAAGTGTGTGTTGAACAGGGTTTGTACAGTGCCAAGCTTCAAGGATGTGTCGACAGTGTACCCTGCTGGAAAATAATAGAAATGTGTATAAACTATATAACTGTGCAAATGTATCTTTTAATAGTAGAAGCTGGAACATATGGAGTTAACTTGCAAAACTTGTGTACATCCCTCACTGTTGACAGTGGTGAGTATTGAGGCTACTTGATTACTGGGGCAGTACAGGGTGTCAAAACATCCATAACCTCAAAGGAAAGTCCCGGATTTGCATTGATCTTGCAGTTGATCATACTGCATACATAGAAACTGTGGATATTAGCAAACCTGCTGGCTGACAGGTTCAGTGAAAACTTCACCCCCCCCCGTCCCCACCACCAATACCCCAAAGCATCCCCAACACCTGTCCACTACCTACTATCTCTAAGGAGCAGGTCTTAAATGCCTTCTTCAAGGCCAAAAACACAGCGTCTATGGGACCAGATAACATTCCAGGCTGTGTTCTACATGGGTTAAAGCAGGAATTAGCAGCACAACTGGGTACTTTTTTCAATCACAGCTTAAACACTGGCTTTGTCCCAGACAAATGGAATCTTCCCTTTGCACAAAGGGGGTGCATCCACAAACCCTGTGAATTATAGATCCATTAGCTTGATCAGACTTATCTGTAAGGTCAAGGAGTGAATCATCGTGGACCTTATTAACAAAGATATAGGAAATCTCCAAACACTTGATCTCACCCAGTTTGGCTTTGTCAAAGGGAGATCATGCCTGTTAAACTTGGTGGACTTTTTTGAGACAGTCACTAAAGCCCTAAGTGAGTGTAAATCTGTGCATATGGCCTACCTTGACTTAGCCAAGGCCTTTGATACAATCACCCACTCAGGGATCATTGATGAACTTTATTGCTCATTAGATACTTCTGCACTCCATTTTCAAAGTAAGTTTATTCCCCCATTTGTTAATGAATGTATTAAACATTTTGCTCAAAGTTGGATTTTTCTGTTGAACAACTATACACTGAATTTGTTAATAATAGGAATGTTATTCAGTACAATTTAACTAAAAATTAGTGGGTCACCTTAAAAAACTTAGCTGATAGAAATGATCTTGTTATTAAGCCAGCAGACAAAGGCAACAAAATTGTTGTTCTCCATTTCTCCCAATATTTAGCCACGTGTTTGCATCATCTTAACAGTAGCATGGTGTATGAAGTAAGTTATAGTAATAAGTATGGTGAGGCAATACAGAGGTTTATTAGTTTATTAGAAAAAGGTTCCTGTTTAGATTATTTTACCATAAGGGAACTTGAAACTAAATTTAATGTAGAAGGTTGTAATATGGCTACCTTCTATTGCCTCCCAAAGATTCATAAGGACAATATCAACCCTCAAGCCAGACCTATAGTATCATCCACTAAATATTGGGATTTTTCTTCATAACTTCTTGTTACCTTATGTAGAAAAGCTTCCATAATATATAAGAGATTAATTTGACTTGCTTGGTAAAATTTCTAAACTCAAGTGGAAAGCCAATATGTATTGGATTACCCTTGATGTGCAGAGTCTCTATACAAATATTAAACATAGAGATGGTATATCAGCTGTATTATATTTTTACAAGACAGCCCAGCTTCACATTATATAATAGAATTGTTACAGTTTTGTTTAACAAATTATTTTAGTTTTAACAATACTATATATCACCAGTTACAAGGTACTGCCATGGGGGCATCTTTTGCCCCCATGTATGCTAACTTGTTTATGGATAAATTTGAATTGGAATATATTTATAGGAATTCATTTTTTCAGAAGCATGCTTTATTCTTTTATAGATGCTTTGTTTTTTTATGTGAGGATGGTATGAATAAAGTTCAGGATTTTTAAGAGATATTAGTAATAATGTGTATGGCTTGGAATTTGATGGTCTACAATATGGTAAGGAGATTCATTTTTTAGATCCCTATTTACCTGGTTCTGAAAATGGGTTCATTCAAACGTCCGTACATTGGAAGTTCTTAGATGGGAGCCAGTTTCCTCATGGTAATAGTTGTCATCCTCCTCACACAATCAAGTCTCTTCTCTATTGGAAATTAGTTAGGTTGCATAGAATTTGTAACTATGAAGGATACATTGCACTGTTATACATATGTATATTCAAACAGATGTGTGAGGATACATTGCATTGTTATACATATGTATATTTAAACAGATGTGTGAGGATATTCAAAGAGATGCATGCGGATACATTGCTCTGTTATAGGTATGTATATTCAAACAGATGTGTGAGGACACATTGCTCTGTTATACATATGTATATTCAAAGAGATGTGTGAGGATACATTGCGCTGTTATACATATGTATATTCAAACAGATGTCTGAGGATATTCAAAGAGATGCATGCGGATGCATTGCTCTGTTATACATATGTATATTCAAAGAGATGTGTGAGGATACATTGCTCTGTTATAGGTATGTATATTCAAACAGATGTGTGAGGACACATTGCTCTGTTATACATATGTATATTCAAACAGATGTGTGAGGATACATTGCTCTGTTATTCATATGTATATTCAAACAGATGTCTGAGGATATTCAAAGAGATGCATGCGGATGCATTGCTCTGTTATACATATGTATATTCAAACAGATGTGTGAGGACACATTGCTCTGTTACACATATGTATATTCAAAGAGATGCGTGAGGATACATTGCACTGTTATACATATGTTTATTCAAACAGATGTGTGAGGATACATTGCTCTCTTATAGGTATGTATATTCAAACAGATGCATGAGGATAAATTGCTCTGTTATATATATCTGTATTCAAACAGATGCGTGAGGATACATTTGCTCTGTTATAGGTATGTATATTCAAACAGATGTGTGAGGATACATTGCTCTGTTATTCATATGTATATTCAAACAGATGTGTGAGGATATTCAAAGAGATGCATTCGGATACATTGCTCTTATATGTATGTATATTCAAACAGATGTGTGAGGATACATTGCTCTGTTATTCATATGTATATTCAAACAGATGTGTGAGGATATTCAAAGAGATGCATGTGGATACATTGCTCTGTTATACATATGTATATTCAAACAGATGTGTGAGGATACATTGCTCTGTTATTCATATGTATATTCAAACAGATGTGTGAGGATACATTGCTCTGTTATTCATATGTATATTCAAACAGATGTGTGAGGATATTCAAAGAGATGCATGTGGATACATTGCTCTGTTATACATATGTATATTCAAACAGATGTGTGAGGATACATTGCTCTGTTATTCATATGTATATTCAAACAGATGTGTGAGGATACATTGCTCTGTTATTCATATGTATATTCAAACAGATGTGTGAGGATATTCAAAGAGATGCATGTGGATACATTGCTCTGTTATACATATGTATATTCAAACAGATGTGTGAGGATACATTGCTCTGTTATTCATATGTATATTCAAACAGATGTGTGAGGATACATTGCTCTGTTATTCATATGTATATTCAAACAGATGTGTGAAGATACAAAACAGATGCATGAGGATACATTGCTCTTATATGTATGTATATTCAAACAGATGTGTGAGGATACATTGCGCTGTTATTCATATGTATATTCAAACATATGTGTGAAGATACAAAACAGATGCATGAGGATACATTGCTCTTATATGTATGTATATTCAAACAGATGTGTGAGGATACATTGCTCTGTTATTCATATGTATATTCAAACAGATGTGTGAGGATATTCAAAGAGATGCATGTGGATACATTGCTCTGTTATACATATGTATATTCAAACAGATGTGTGAGGATACATTGCTCTGTTATTCATATGTATATTCAAACAGATGTGTGAGGATATTCAATGAGATGCATGTGGATACATTGCTCTGTTATACATATGTATATTCAAACAGATGTGTGAGGATACATTGCTCTGTTATTCATATGTATATTCAAACAGATGTGTGAGGATATTCAAAGAGATGCATGTGGATACATTGCTCTGTTATACATATGTATATTCAAACAGATGTGTGAGGATACATTGCTCTGTTATTCATATGTATATTCAAACAGATGTGTGAGGATACATTGCTCTGTTATTCATATGTATATTCAAACAGATGTGTGAAGATACAAAACAGATGCATTCGGATACATTGCTCTTTTATGTATGTATATTCAAACAGATGTGTGAGGATACATTGCTCTGTTATTCATATGTATATTCAAACAGATGTGTGAGGATATTCAAAGAGATGCATGTGGATACATTGCTCTGTTATACATATGTATATTCAAACAGATGTGTGAGGATACATTGCTCTGTTATTCATATGTATATTCAAACAGATGTCTGAGGATACATTGCTCTGTTATTCTTATGTATATTCAAACAGATGTGTGAGGATATTCAAAGAGATGCATGTGGATACATTGCTCTGTTATACATATGTATATTCAAACAGATGTGTGAGGATACATTGCTCTGTTATTCATATGTATATTCAAACAGATGTGTGAGGATACATTGCTCTGTTATTCATATGTATATTCAAACAGATGTGTGAGGATATTCAAAGAGATGCATGTGGATACATTGCTCTGTTATACATATGTATATTCAAACAGATGTGTGAGGATACATTGCTCTGTTATTCATATGTATATTCAAACAGATGTGTGAGGATACATTGCTCTGTTATTCATATGTATATTCAAACAGATGTGTGAGGATATTCAAAGAGATGCATGTGGATACATTGCTCTGTTATACATATGTATATTCAAACAGATGTGTGAGGATACATTGCTCTGTTATTCATATGTATATTCAAACAGATGTGTGAGGATATTCAAAGAGATGCATGTGGATACATTGCTCTGTTATACATATGTATATTCAAACAGATGTGTGAGGATACATTGCTCTGTTATTCATATGTATATTCAAACAGATGTGTGAGGATACATTGCTCTGTTATTCATATGTATATTCAAACAGATGTGTGAAGATACAAAACAGATGCATGAGGATACATTGCTCTTATATGTATGTATATTCAAACAGATGTGTGAGGATACATTGCTCTGTTATTCATATGTATATTCAAACAGATGTGTGAGGATATTCAAAGAGATGCATGTGGATATATTGCTCTGTTATACATATGTATATTCAAACAGATGTGTGAGGATACATTGCTCTGTTATTCATATGTATATTCAAACAGATGTGTGAGGATATTCAAAGAGATGCATGTGGATACATTGCTCTGTTATACATATGTATATTCAAACAGATGTGTGAGGATACATTGCTCTGTTATTCATATGTATATTCAAACAGATGTGTGAGGATACATTGCTCTGTTATTCATATGTATATTCAAACAGATGTGTGAGGATATTCAAAGAGATGCATGTGGATACATTGCTCTGTTATACATATGTATATTCAAACAGATGTGTGAGGATACATTGCTCTGTTATTCATATGTATATTCAAACAGATGTGTGAGGATATTCAAAGAGATGCATGTGGATACATTGCTCTGTTATACATATGTATATTCAAACAGATGTGTGAGGATACATTGCTCTGTTATTCATATGTATATTCAAACAGATGTGTGAGGATACATTGCTCTGTTATTCATATGTATATTCAAACAGATGTGTGAGGATATTCAAAGAGATGCATGTGGATACATTGCTCTGTTATACATATGTATATTCAAACAGATGTGTGAGGATACATTGCTCTGTTATTCATATGTATATTCAAACAGATGTGTGAGGATATTCAAAGAGATGCATGTGGATACATTGCTCTGTTATACATATGTATATTCAAACAGATGTGTGAGGATACATTGCTCTGTTATTCATATGTATATTCAAACAGATGTGTGAAGATACAAAACAGATGCATGAGGATACATTGCTCTTATATGTATGTATATTCAAACAGATGTGTGAGGATACATTGCTCTGTTATTCATATGTATATTCAAACAGATGTGTGAAGATACAAAACAGATGCATGAGGATACATTGCTCTGTTATATGTATGTATATTCAAACAGATGTGTGAGGATACATTGCTCTGTTATATTTAGTCAAACAGATGTGTGGGGATACACTGCACGGTTATATGTATGTATATTGAAACAGATGCGTGAGCATGCATTTGCTCTGTTATATGTATGTATATTCAGACGTGTGAGGATACAAAACAGATGCATGAGGACACATTGCTCTGTTATGTTTATTCAACCAGATGTGTGAGGATACATTTTTACCATATCACTGCTTATTTGAAATGTTTTTCTTCTGAAATTGTTGTACTTTGTTATCTGTTGCGTAGACTAGATTCAGACCTGCTGATTCTAGTTCTGTTTGTATAACCTGAGCACTAAACCAGGACATCTTTTATTGGAAAGCGGTCCTCTGCGCCATAGTGGCAGGAGTGTGCATCTAAAACTCATCTGATGGAAGGCTGCTGGAGCAGGGCTCAGTTTTGAACTTTATTATTGGTTAATTTGTTTAAATCAGTTTGCTCTCATTTGCTACATAAGCACCATGTTTGGGTGGGTTTGCAGTTGTTTGTGCATCGTGCACTGCCATGCAGCAGTGGGCATCATTGGCAATTATAGACATAAACACTTTTGCCTGCACATTTCCCTTAGTACTCTGCTTGTGCTCCATCTGTGAGTTCTTATGACTGTTCCTCACTGACAGGTGATACATTTAGTGAAGCTCCTTAAGTACCAACACAGATCCTACCCACTAACCCGTCATATTTTTGTCCGCCTCTCCTGTCCTGTACTTTTCCAGGTCCTGTCTGTCCTCTCCTGGATGTTCGCGTTTCACTGTTGCAGTCATTACACTTGGGGTTATCCTGCTGGCAGGCTACCCGGAGTTGGCCTGAATTCCAAAGTCCTGATCCGGCATCGGTTGCTGTTGGCTCTTCCCTGACGTCAGTGCACCAGGGGTATATAAGATGCAGCCGATGCAATTTTCTTCAGTCTTTCTTGCCGCATGGTGCCCGAAGCAAAAGCAGTTCACAAGTGTCGGTCGGCCGACTCCTGAGATTTTCGAATTTGAATTTCAGATCCGAAGTCTTCAATAAAGCTAAGTACCCCATTGGGGAACATTTTCTTGCTCCAGTCCGATGTCAGTAAAAGTTAACAATTGTATTTCTTGTGGGGAGCAAATACCTCATAAGAATTTTCATTCTTACTGTATTCCTTGCCTAGGCCCTGACCACGACTTTGCTAGTTGTCAATTTTGTGCTAGATTCAACCAACGCACTATTAAGCGTAGGTTCGATTTTGCTTTTCATTACTTTGGCCGAAGGTTTAACTATATAATGTAGTCGGAACAACTGATGACTGGAGTCCATAAAAATCACAAGGACAAAGAAAAAGACATGCATCCGAGGTCTAAAACTGATGACAAAGCCTTTTCTAGGCCATTCGCTGGTTCGCCGGTTTTCAGTGAGGTACTTTCGCAGCCACTGACACCTGCTACCTCAGAGCCACAGGCCACCTCCGACTTCCACATGGAGACAGCTAGGCCTCTGGAAACTCAAGGTTTTGGGCCTACGGAAACTATTCCCTCAGATGAGTCTGGAGCCACTGAGCAGGCATCGGCTTCTGAGGGTGTTTTCAGACCTACACAGCTTACTATCAAGACCTCTTCAGCAGCCAAGACAAAGTCTAAAACACCTTTAAAGACAAAGAAACAAGTACAGCATTCTCCTGGACAGTCATCCATGCCAAAGAAACAGATGCTCAAAATGGCCGAGGACCTAATTACTTTGATCAGGGGCTCCCATCCCCCTCCTAATAAAAGGCCTAGGCAAGACACTGACTATGACTCCTCTGACCGGGTTTCTATTTCTTCTGATTCTTCTTCAGAACAGGGATATTCTCTTCCTCCCTATGAGGTCTCTGATGCTGAAGAAACTATCCCTTCAGCCTCTCCTCCTGAGGACTACTCTTTTGGGGAAACCCTGCATACCCTGAGGGAACATTTCCATTGGGAGAGCCAGGATTATTCTGAATCCAAGAAAAGGCTCAGAGACTTTCTTTTATTGCCTCAGCACAGGCCTCTTGCTATCCCCCCTGTACTAGATATTGTTGATGATGTTTTTTCTGAATCCAGTTTGACTCCTGATTCTTTACCCCCTGCACCAGTTAAGCCAGATAGGTACTACAGGGTCCCAGACTCTCATAAATTTCTTTACAAAAACCCTGCTGCTGATCCAGAAACTATTTCTCAGGGTCCTAAAGGGGTCAATGCTTCCACTGCAAAAACCCTGTTCCCTCTGATAGGGATTCTAGAGCACTGGACAGATGGGGGAAAAAAGTGTACACCTCTGCAACTTTAACTGTAAGGGCTTTAAACTGCCAATTTCATATGCTTAAATATCAACAATACCTAATGTCTTTGCTAAAACAGAAAATGCTTACAAGCTCTGAATGTCCTGAGAACAAGGAAATGCAGGATTTATTGCAGTTGAACAAGTGGGAAAGCATACTTTGCAATGTGGTTTTGATTCATTAGAGGCATCTTGCAGAGCCGCAGTTACAGGTTCTGTTATTCGAAGGCATGCTTGGTTAAAAGAACAAAGTTTAACTGATCATGTTAAAGCAAAATTATTGGATACTCCATTACAGCATGATACTTTGGTGTTAAGGCAGAAGAGGTGTTAAAGAAAATGGAGGATAAAGCAAAATCAATGCAGACAGTAAAGGATTTCTTACAGGTTCAGCCACCTAGATTTAACAGGAACTGGCCTTCTAAAAATTGTTCCTTTCCAGTGTCTGACAGGCCACAAAGAGGCAGCTACAGACACCCAAGAGGCAGATCTCAGCCCCAAGGCTCATACAGACCTAAACAATGGGGTGTTTCAGCCCCCAAAGGCAGAGAAGACAAATCACAACCTTATAGGAAACAGTCCCAATGACGTCCCTCTACAAATGCCAAGCACTTACCTTTTGGCAGCACCCTTTGGGGGAAAACTAGCACTTTTCTCACAAAATTGGCACATGATCACCCAGGACAAATGAGTATTGAATATTGTTTCTCAGGGTTAGAGGTTCCAATTTCACACCCTACCAAGGTCAAAAGGTATGCCAGACCTGCCACAAAATCAATGGGCAGAAGCACAAAAACAAATTTCTGCTCTCATGGACATGAGGGCTATTCAAAAAGTACCACAGCAAGAACAGGGGCAAGGATTTTACTCAAGACTTTTCTTGGTACCCAGAAAGGACAAAGCCTGGAGACCTGTCAGTTCTAAATACTTTCCTGGATGTTCCAAAATTCAAAATGTTGACACTGCAGCAACTTCTACCCATGCTGGGCAAGAAGGCTTGGCTGTTTACTTTGGACCTCAAAGAGGCATACCTGCATGTCCCAATCAGACAATCTTGCAGAAGATACCTCAGATTCATAGCTGGCTCAATGCATTACCAATTCTCTGCACTGCCCTTTGGCTTATCTACTGCGGCCATTGTCTTCACAAAATGCCTGGCACCAGTAATTGCATTTTGCAGACAAAAAGGAATTCAAATATATCCCTACTTGGACGACTGCCTTATTCAAGCAGAGAGCAAGGACATTCTACTAAAGCATCTGGCGTTTGTAAAAAGATTACTAATTTGCCTAGGGTACACAGTAAATGAAAATAAATCAAAACTAGTGCCCTCTCAAGAGATAATATTCCTGGGTGCAAGCTTAAATACAACTGCCCAGATGGCTTATCTCATGCCAGACAAGCAAAGGCAACTGACTCATTACTTTCAAATGATGGCAACAAAGACCCAGCTACCTGCAAGAAAAATTCTGCAGGCTTTGGGCTTCATGGCATCCTGCATCCTGCTAATTCCATATGCAAGACTGCATATGAGGAAGCTACAATGGTATCTAAAAAGTGTTTGGACTCAACATTGTCACAGTCTGGAAACAATAATAACTCTTATTCCCTGCCTGCAACAGGAGTTTCGATGGTGGGCACTGGCCTGTCACCACAACAAGGGACAGCCTTTCACGTTACCCACAGCCAGGCAGACACTAACAACAGATGCATCGGATTTTGCCTGGGGAGCACACATGGCAGGAAAATGTATTCAGGTCACGTGGCTCGTGGACCAAATGCATCTTCATATCAATCAAAAAGAGATGCTAGCTGTACAGAATACCCTGACAGCCTTCAAGGATCTACTACATCTGGGACAACTATTACTAAAGACGGACAATACTACAGTTATGTGGTACATAAACAAGCAAGGGGGCACACATTCCTACCCCCTCTGCAGGCAAGCCATGACTTTGTGGAACACAGCACTGACCTATCAAGTACATCTGCAGGCACAATTCCTGCCAGGAAAGAAAAATACTCTGGCAGACGAACTAAGCAGAAACCTCATGGACCCTCACAAGTGGAAACTAAATTCACAGGTCTTCAGCATGATAACAAGGAAATGGGGATGCCCAGACATAGATCTGTTTACCTCCCCTCACAACTGCCAACTACAGAGATTTTGCACAAGGACTTATTACTCACAAGTATGGAAAGTGGATGCTCTATCATTTAGCTGGAAAACCCTAACAGTTTATGCCTTTCCACCACTGCATCTCCCAGGGTACTCCTAAAAGTCAGACAAGAGAAGCCAAAAATTATTCTGATTGCCCCAGACTGGCCACACCAGCACTGGTACCCAATCCTAAAGAGCTTGTCTCAAGGCCCAGCCTGGACTTTACCTCAAATTCCTCATCTTCTGACTCAACAAAACAATCAGATCCTGCACAGCCAACTCAGAACCTTAAATCTGGCTGCATGGCAGATAATATAGCCACTCAGAACACTCCTCTCTCTCTCAAAAATTATCAGCTATAAAATCTACTCTAGAGCTCTCTCTTTTCAAAAAACTCCTATATACACAAATGATGCTCAATAACAATGCTTATTATACTCCTGTAACTCTTAATAAATTTAATGCCAACACTTCTCCCTCTTGCACCTGTTGTTCATGTCCGAAAGCGGACTTACTTCACATTATGTGGTATTGCAAGCATTCTTACAAACTCTGGTGCTCTCTGAAAGTCCGCCTGGAAAAAATGGGTTATTACACCTCCACACTCTCGTGGGAAACAACTTTTCTTCACATTCCTACATCCAAAGTATCAAAAATGCAACTTCACATCCTAATTATCCTTTGTTCACTTATTAAACTATACATCACTAGCAATTGGTTAGATCGCACCAAACTTAGTTGGGGAAAATTCAAAGAAATGGCTCATAAACATATTTCTGCACATAAATTCATTATAAAAGGTCCAAAAAAAGAGCCTATTTTAGTAAACTATGGAAGAAACTTTTAGATTTAGTTCTTAGTGAATAATTTCTCAGGAGTACATCCAAAGCATCATTTACCCTTGCCCTTGTTAACTTATGGAGATCCAATGATAATTATGGTAGTGGAAGTGCAGCACATTATGTTGTAAATACTGTATATAACAGTTTGTTTGGTTTTATTAATGACAATGCTTTTCTTATGTTTTACACTCTTTCTCACTTATATCTATGTTTAAACTGTTTGATTATGTATTATATTCTGTAATTATTCAACGCCTCATTTTAATGTTTATCACTACAATGTTTTTTTTTTTTTTTTTTCATTCTGGCTGTATGCATTGTTTCATTTTATTGAAAATAAAAGAATTATTGGAAAAAAAAGAACACTCCTCTCTCTAAAGCTGTTATGGATGTCATTTTGGAAACCAGGAGGCCCAGCACCAGGAAATCTTATGCAGAAAAATGGAAGAGATTCTGTGCTTGGAACCAGGCACAAGGACTTGAACCACTTGTTCCAAATATTCCTCAGATTTTACAATACCTAACTGAGATGCTGGACAAAGGCCTATCCTTCTCATCAACTAAGATCCATGCCTCTGCCATTTCAGCTCATTACAATATGGAACCTCTTATTTTCTCTCATCCACTGCTAAGACAATACCTCAGAGGGGCAAAAAACATAAGACTCCCAAGGAGAGCACTGATACCTACATGGGACCTCAACTTTGTCTTAGAAAAGCTCACACTGCCTCCTTTTCAGCCAGCCAATACAGCTGATATACAATTCTTATCATGGAAAACTGCTCTGCTCCTAGCAATAACTTCAGCAAGAAGAGTCTCAGAGTTACAGACATTATTGGCAGTGGAACCTTTTATCATTTTTCATCCGGACAGGGTTTCTCTAAGGACAAACCCGACATTTATGCCAAAGGTAGTATCCAGTGTGGCTCTTAACTAAACCATTCATTTGCCAACATTTTACCCAAATCCCCAGAATAAAGGGGAGAGACTTCTGCACTCTTTGGATGTCCAAAGACACAGACAGCTAGCTTTTACTTGGACAAAACAAAAGCTTTCAGAAAAACTGAGCAGCTGTTTGTAGCATATGCTGCAGGATCACAAGGAAAGGCTATCTCAAAGCAGACTATTTCAAAATGGATAGGACACTGCATTCATTTCTGCTATGCACAGCATGGCAAATCAGTGCCTAAGAATATTAGGCCACATTCTACCAGGGCAGCAGCCTTTCTCAGAGGAGTACCAACCAAGGAAATTTTGGAGGCTGCAACTTGGAGTTTAGTGCACACTTTTACCAAGCATTATCACTTACCTCTTTACTCTAAATCCAGAGCAGGCTTTGCCACTGCAGTTCTGCAGGGCCTCATAGCCACTCCTAATCCTATTTAGACTCAGCCGCCCTACCTCAGCTTTGGGATTCAACCCAAGTGTAATGACTGCAACAGTGAAACACGATGAACATAGTACAGTTGTGTACCTACCATAAATGTAGATGTTCGAATCTATTCACTGTTGCAGTCCAGGTTACCCACCCTCCATCCCCCTTTCTTTGCAGGGACTTATCTATACTTCTCTATCCTATACAACCTATGTGGTGTATTTGCTTGTAGATGAAGGTATTGTTTTTATTTTACTGTATGTTTTCATAAGCAATATGTATTGCCTACCTTCTTGGGGGCACCTGACATCTGGGGCAAGAAAAACTGAAGAAAATGGCGTCGGCTGCATCTTATATACCCCTGGTGCACTGACGTCAGGGAAGAGGTGACAGAAACTGATGCCGGACCAGGACTTTGGAATTCAGGCCAACTGTGGGTAGCCTGCCAGCAGGATAACCCCAAGTGTAATGACTGCAACAGTGAATACACTCGGACATCTACATTTATGGTAGGTACACAACTGTACTTTTTCTGACCACATCATCTTACCTAGCATTATGGATGGACAATTTATCACAATTTCTCCAGCCAGTCTGGTCAACATGGGCATCCAGAGGCAATGTAGCAATTGCTTCATGTACACCGACAACCCACTTCTTCTAGTCCACACAAATTCAATATGTGAGAGACGCATCTATATCAAGAACCTAGAATCCAAGATCTCTTACTCAGCAGTCAGTTCATCTGATACTAAGCTGGTTGTTAGCATATACACCTCATCTTCTGCACCTAGCAAGCCAACAAGAAATAAACCTACTGATTCAGATGTCCTTTCCAGAAGCTTACCTAAACATCAGATACCTCCCAAACACAAAAAAATTTCACATAATGCATCCTCTGAATAACATAGTACACATAATATATCACACACCAGTGTCTTACCAGTTAAGTCCCTAAGGCATAACACAAAAACAAATATCTTAGCCGTAGGTGACTCAGTTGTGAGACACACAGATGTCCCTCTTACCAGTGGTCAGTCAGGTGCCAGGATCTACCACATCACACATGCACTTACGTCTGTTAACAACAGGTACTGTTATGACTCCATTATAGTCCACGCTGGTGTGAATGATTTGAGACATACCTGACTAGATTATTTGAAGAGAGACATGACTGAGCTCTCTGATTGTGTCTCAGGCAGGTATGTCCCTAGTCTTAAGCAGCATTTTACCTTTGTCTAGGATGATACCTCAATACAAACAAAAAATGATTGACTTCAACAATTGGCTTAGTTTGTGGTGTCATTCAAAGTGGATCCAGTATCTGTCAGCCTGGGATGACATGGTCGACAGATTTTAATGCTTTGCTAGAGATGCTCTTCACCTGTAACCCCTGGGATTTTAGTTACTGGTTAAAGCTCTTGCCACCCCCATAGTGCCTTTTCTAGGCAATGTCACAAGAACAAAATTCCTGACATAAACATACTCTTTAAAAACAACCTCAAGGTTATGCTGCTAAATGCTAGGAGTCTAAACCTGAAACTGCACTCAGTAGAAGCAGTCCTCACCTTGGAAGATGCTGACATTTATTCAGCCACTGAGACCTGCTTAAGGCTGCGAAGAGTACCCCAGCTTTACCAGGTTACATTTCATTCCACACATTTGGACCACAAACTGAAGGTATGAGAAGTAAAGGAGGGGGTGTATTGGTATTCATTTAAGGTAAATACACCTCCAGACTGGTTAAACAGCACGATTCTCTTGAATTCCTTCAGGTGCAATTGACCCCTCTTCAGGTCATTACCAGTTTAGGACCCCCTCTATGAATCAGGGCATCCACTCAACCTTGGATCTACTTGAGTCAATAAAGATACAACCAAACACCCTGGTTTTGGGTGACTTTAATTATCCATCCATTAGCTGGGTAAATTATATGTATTCTAAATCACTTGCCAAAAGGTTCCTGGACTTCGTAAATTCCAATGTCCTGGATCAGCTGGTTGAAACACCCACAAGTGGCTTGAACATTCTGGATCTGGTGCTCCCTAATATTGGGGGACTGCTGCCCCACCTGTTGTGGGTGGCCATCCCTGGTGAGATCGAACCACAAATCAATCTCACTAGAAGTAACTATAACACAAGCAACAACTAGACGAAAAACGTCTCCAAGGCCAATTGCAACCTCTTATGTGACAGCATAAATAGCTTCATAGCTCCTCCCCCCACTGATGGAACAGACACTTATGGTGAGTTATACACCAGTGCTTTATACAAGCTCCTGTCTTGCATAGACTAATGACTAGTGCCAAAGTCATGATCTTAAATTTGATGCAAAAAAATGCATTATCATCCCCTTTGGCAAGGGTGATGTTCCTGCAAACTACAAGCAGAAGCAAAACAAATTCTCTTGTATGCCAATGCATTCCCAATGTACAAAAGAGCAAATACAAAACAAAACATGAATGCAACTTCCAAAATTCATAACATTAGTAAAGATAAAATGCTAAGCTTTCAAGATATACTCTTTATCGATGCTTAATAAATAATGACTGTTAGCTGAATGTATGAATACATACAAAAGTTAATTATTTAACCTACTACAACTCATTTAAAAGTCAGTCGACCATACATAATTAAAACTTAATGAACTGTTCATAAAAAATACAAAAGTCCTTAGATGCTGGCATACATAAACACATATATAAACACAGACATAAGTAAAAACATATATGTAAGGACATATATAAAGACGGATCTAGGACACTTGCTCGAAAAAGCAAGTGTCCAAATCCATATATACTGATCACAGTTTAACGAAAGTGCTTTAATCGAAAAAGCGCTTTCGTTAAACTGTAAAAAAAAAAAAAAAAAATTTTGCAGGGGGGATTCGATCCCTGTACCCCCAACGTGGGGGGCTGTGCTCCCACACCCCCCTACTTAAATATTCTCACTCCAAGGTCACACTACAGTGGAGTAAAGGAATATTCCCTTACTCACACTGCAGTGCGACCGGCACACCACTCACACATTCCCGAAATTGCTGCTTTGATGAACAAAAATTTCGGGTATGTGTGAGCTCGAATTTGACTTTCGGTGAAAGTTAAATTTGCGCAAGTCTCCGGATTCCATAAAGACATATAGAGATGCAGCACAAACTTACAATAAATATTTTAATAAAGGTTCATGAAATACTCCCTAAAATTTCCCTTAAACTAAGTTATAAATGTTCCTGTTTAACCTTTAATGCTGGTTTAATACGGCACTATTTAAGCCTGGTGGTACATCAGCTCTAAAGAAACATCTAATTATATTCTAGCATTTCAGTTTTTACAATCAAATTACTGCCAAGTGGGTTAGGGTATAGTTTCTAGAGGACTCTAAACTTAAACTTGTGTTCTTTCCCTTTTATCAAAATATGTTTAAAAAGAGCATTTGTCTCTTTTCTTCTATGTATTTCTGAAAAATGGGAACTAATTTGATCTTTTAATTTTTGATTAGTCTTACCTATATAAAAATAATCACAAACTATGCAATTAGCAATATAAATAACATTATCTATGAAACTTATAGCATACACAGTAAATCTGAATTCCATCTTGGTAATGGGATGCATAAAACTAAGATCTGTATTAAATTCAGTACAAAAAATGCAGTTATGACAAGGTATTTAAATTACAAGTAGTTTTATTTTTCTTTTGCAAGTCTTTGTAACACAAATATTGTTTTAAATGTCACTCTTTCTTACATGTACATTTGGGTTTATCATCTTCAATATTCTTAATCTCTGCATTTGATTGTAAAATTGTCCAATTTTTATTAATAATACATTTAACCATATGTGTATGCCTATTATATTTCATAAAATATCGTAATTTCCCAGAATGACATGGGGCACCATTATTATCATTTTCACATCTCCTATCAAAACCATGTAAATTAGGCTTCCCTTGGTCTTCACAACCATCTATTACCATCTGTCTGTTATAGCCCTGGTCTTAAAATCATTGGCCATACTATCTAACTCTTGTAGGAAACCCTTCTTCAGTTGTATTTAAACCACTAGCTCTCAAAAATTGTCTTTTTAATACACTTCTATATACATGTTTGCACTGCATACTGTTCGAGTGAATATAATGTGTAGCTTAAACATTCTTCTTTTATATCACGGTATCAGACTTCATTTCTTTATATATCACACAGATATCAAAAACGTGTATTTTCTCACTGGTGAAGTTCAGCTCAAGTGAAAGAAAGTCATTAGTATTTTGTAGATAAGAAACATAATTATTAAGACTTCTTGTATTACCTGTCCAAAGCAAAAAATATGTCATCTACAAAATGTTTAAAATAAACCAGATTTATTTCTCTAAATCCAACATCATTACTAAACACAAAATCATCTTCACATTTTGATAACACCAAATTGGCATATGTGTTGGCAACTGCTGTACCCATGGCTATCCCAAGTTGCTGATAGATTCTTAAATATAAACATTTGTTCTAGCATTGTAGCACTTCAAGTTTTAGTTGCAACAAAATCAGTATTCAGACATAGATAGTCTCTAATACATTGTATTCCATAATCATTAGGAATAACTGTACAGGGTGATTTTATATGCATGGTTACTAATGTCAGTCCTGCATAATTATTGTTGCAAGACCAGTCATTCAAACTTGTAAGAAAATCACTGGTGTCCTTAATGAAACTCTTATTAAATTTAAAAAGGAGATTTCATTTTTTTACTAAATACTTGACAAAGCTGTAGTTATCCATTTATTTCCAGATTCGATCAGTCTCATAGGTGGTATGCCTACATTTTTATGTATTTTTGGAAAGCCGTAAAGAACAGGTATTATAGGATCAGCAGTGTATAAATAATTATATAATTCAGGTGTAATAGATTTCTCCATTAACAGATCATTTACAAAAGTCTTAACCTGAAAAATTACATTATTTAAGAAAGAACTACTTTCTTAAATGCATCAACATCAAAAAGGGGGTTATACATCAGTTTATTATACAGTTTATCTGTTCTTTATTGTTATAGCATCGTTTTGACAGTTTTTGTAAGGCAGTTCTTCGTATCTCTATATGTCCTTATATACATTTTTACATATGTCTGTATTTATATATGTGTTATATATGTTAGTATCTAAGTATGCTTGTATTTTTATGAATAGTTCTTTAAATTTTAATTATGTACGGTCAGCTGACTTTTAAATGAGATGCAGTAAGCTAGATAATTAATTTATGTATGTATTTATACTTTCAAATTCCAGTCAGTATTTATTAAGCATTGACAAGGAGTATATCTCGAAAGCTTTGTGTTTTATCTTTACTGCTGTAATAAATTTTGGACGTTGTGTTCCTGGTGATTTCTTTCATCTTTGTTCATGCAAACTACCACATCAATAGCTATACCCTAAACACACAGTCAGTGGTGAGAGAGCTGGACAAGAAAAACAAACGACAGTTGAATAAAACACACCTTTATGAAACACAGAGCTTTCGGGAAACACCCTTTCTCAATGATTAACATAAGGTTCATTAAAAAATTGACTTAAATACACCCAAAAGACATCACATGACCCGCAGCCAGGATCATATGACCAGAAATTCACTTAAAAAATATTTAATACATATAAAAATACATATAAAATACATATAGAGCATATGAAGATTCTTGTGTATAAATAAAAATATGAACATCATCTTTACTTCAGTTTTGTCTGTTGTATTTTAACCAATATTGGTTTTAAAGAAACAGCTGTGTTTAAACCTGGGTATATATCAGCCGTCAGACGTATTATCCATTCATATTCCTTTGTTTCTAACAAATTATTTATGTCCCCACCTCTAAAGGGTTTTCGCACCATATCTAAAACTCTAAACTTAAACTTATGGTTCTCATCTAATGCCCTAATGTGTTTACCCAAGGCATTATTTTCACATCCTCTTCTGATTTCTGATTTATGTTCTATAATACGGTCTTTCAATTTTCGTGTTGTTTTCCCGACATAGAAACAAGTACAGGCAACACATGTTGCTAAGTATACCACATTATTAGATATACACGTTGCCAAATCATGAAATACAAATATTCTTTTGGTGACTGGGTGTTGGAACATACTATTAGAACCCAGATCCACACTAGTAGGAGAAAATATATCATTGCAACAACTGCAATTATAACAACAAAAAGTGCCAGATTTAGCCCCTATAGACTGCTTAACAGTATTGATGTTAAAATCTTTATAACATAATAGACTTTTTAAAGATCTATTGTTCCTGTAGGCAAAAGATGGTCTCATACCTACCAATGCCGCAATGTCATCCTGTGCTAGGAGTACTTTCCAATATTTACTTATAATATTCTTAACCATATGTGATCTTGAAGTATAAGAGGTAATAAACCTTAGTTTCTCTTCTTTAGGTGTAATAGATGAAGGGCTGTCATCAAAATTGGAACTGAAAATAGGTTTATAAAGTGAGCTCCTGTTGGTTTCTATCTCCTTCCTTACATCAGTTAACAATGATTTAGAGTATCCACTCTCAGTGAATTCCTTACACACCTCATCCATCTGTTACAAAAAAATAATTTCAGTAGTGTTCATTCTACTTACACGCATAAGTTGTGCTTTTACAATACCCTGGAATACATGAGAAGCATGCATGCTAGATGCATGTAAATATCTACCACAGGATACCTCTTTTTTATGTATTGAGGTGATTATATTATCACCTTTTATTGTTAAGTTAACGTCCAAGAAATTTATATGAACGTTAGAGCATTCCATTTTAAACCTTAAGAAATTAGTAGTACCATTAAGATGGTCAACAAATTCTGTGAGTTCAATCAAGGAACCTCTCCATACAAAAAAACAATCGTCCACAAATCTCTGGTAAAACCTAACTTTCTCATTTATATATTTCACCCCATCAAAAATATGTATTCTCTCCCATTCATGCAGCACTATGTTAGCATAGGAATTTGCTACGGGAGTACCCATTGCTATGCCTGTTAACTGCAAGTAATATTCTTCATTGAAAATAAACACATTATTACGTAAAACCACATCAAGCAACATACATATATTTTCAATATGGCTAGTTGTGAAATTTGAACAACGTATTAAGAATTGACGTATGGAGTCAAGGCCTAGGTCATTAGGAATAACCAGGGGCGGCTCATGGCATAGGGCTGCCGGACTGCAGCCCCCTCAAAAATAAAAAAGAAAGAAAAATGAAAAAAAAAAAAAAAATTATTTTTTCGAAATTCACAGACTTCGCGCATGCGCATAGACCGAGTCCCGACTACTGTCGGTCTATGTGCATGCTCAAGGCAGTCCGGCCGTCCCCATAGGGGGACACAAGGAGACGTCTGACTCAGACTCGGGACAGAGCATTACCGTCGGGAAGGAGCATTAGGATCTCATCGGGCAGGAGCATTAGGATCTCGCGGGTCTTTGTGCTTTTTAATTTACAATGTTTATTTGTGTATGGTGCTTGTGCTTTACTGGAGTGTGTGTGTGTGTGTGTGAAAATGCCCCAGGGTGCTTATGGTGGGGAATGCCTCAGGCTTGAACCCTGTACCCTGTATGCAGGTGTTAAAGACTTGAGTTCCCTACCCACCACCATTTGTAAAAAAATTTCAGATTTTTGCCTCATATTCGATCTGATCTGTTCCTCATAATATCTGTGGTTTGTAAATGTTGCAATGTTTGATATTTGATGGTGTAGTAGTAGCATTGTTGCCTCACAGCTGCAGGCTCTTGGGTTTGATTCTTGGCTGGGGTTCCTTCTTTGTGGGGTCTGTATCTTCTTCCTGTGTTTGTGTGGGTTTGCTTTTGTGTCCTCCCATGTTACAAAGGCATGTCTGCATTATTTCTTACTGGGCCTCTACTGAAAATTGTTTATTTGTTCCAAGTCAGACTGTCCTGATTAAAAAATGTTAAATAAAATTCACAGGCATTTGAATTTCAGACTTAAGGGTTTCTGAATGTTTAATTCCTTGCGTATTTGATGGTGCAGTGGTAGTATTGTTGCCTCACAGCTATAGGTTTTCTGGTTTGATTCTTGGTTGGGGTGGCTTCTGTGTGGAGTCTGCATCTCCTCCATGTGTTTGTGTGGATTTGCTCTGGTGCCCTGCCATTTTACAAAGACGTGTCTGCAGTTTTAATCCCTGCTGAAAATTGGTTTTCTTCTGTCCGCAGTAAAATTGACAGGCATTTGAATTTCAGACTTCAGGTTTCTGAATGTTTAATTTGTTGCATAATTGATGGTGCAGTGGTAGTATTGTTGCCTCACAGCTATAGGTTTTCTGGTTTGATTCTTGGTTGGGGTGGCTTCTGTTTGGAGTCTGCATCTCCTGCCTGTGTTTGTGTGGATTTGCTCTGGTGCCCTGCCATTTTACAAAGATGTGTCTGCAGTTTTAATCCCTGCGTCTCTGCTGAAAATTGTTTTTATTCTGTCCGCAGTAAAATTGACAGGCATTTGAATTTCAGACTTCAGGTTTCTGAATGTTTAATTCCTTGCATAATTGATGGTGCGGTGGTAGTATTGTTGCTTCACAGCTATAGGTTTTCTGGTTTGATTCTTGGTTGGAGTGGCTTCTGTCTGCATCTCCTCCCTGTATTTGTGTGGATTTGCTCTGGTGCCCTGCCATTTTACAAAGACGTGTCTGCAGTATTAATCCCTGCGTCTCTGCTGAAAATTGTTTTTGTTCTGTCCACAGTAAAATTGACAGGCATTTGAATTTCAGACTTCAGGTTTCTGAATGTTTAATTCCTTGCATAATTGATGGTGCGGTGGTAGTATTGTTGCCTCACAGCTATAGGTTTTCTGGTTTGATTCTTGGTTGGGGTGGCTTCTGTGTAGAGTGTGCATCTCCTGCCTGTGTTTGTGTGGATTTGGTCTGGTGCCCTGCCATTTTACAAAGATGTGTCTGCAGTTTTAATCCCTGCGTCTCTGCTGAAAATTGTTTTTGTTCTGTCCGCAGTAAAATTGACCGGCATTTGAATTTCCAACTTCATGTTCTTCAGAATACATAGTAGCACAACCTTTTTTTTTTTTTAGCAATTTTCGAAGTTTATAAGATGAATATTTTAAATTTGTCCCTATTTTTGGGACTGTATTCCCCCATTATTGGCTTCGTCCAGGTTTTTGTGCTAAGGTTGACAGCTATGGCAAGAACTGAATTCACTGAATATGTTTGAGGGCTGTATTCCCTCATTACTGGGTTTGTCCAGGTGTTTTGTACTAAGAGGTTGACAGCTATGGTGAGAACTGAATTCACTAAATGATAGCCATTTAAGTTTCAGTCTTCCTCTTTTACAAAGCAGTTGATGTGGCGTAGTGGTATGTTACTCTGACTGTTTTTTGCTCAGGGACCTTGGCAGTAAAATATATGGTGGCAACACAACATTTTATTCTAGCAACTTTCCAAGATTATACAAGCAATGTTTAATGTGTCCCTGTTTTGGGCTTTTGACCCCAATACATTTTGGCTTTTTCCAGTTTTCTTGAGCTGCGAAGTTGAGATGCAGTTGAGTATTGAGTAGATTTTACAAGGAACTGAGAGCTGCAGGGGAATAGAAGTTTAGTACTTTGCCAAGTTAATACTATAGCACAACAGGCTGTGTACTTGCTTTTGATGCAGAAGGTTGTGGGTTCTACTCCCACAAGGGGTAGATGCTGCCGTACTGAGAATGTTCTCCTTGGTGAAGATACTAACTATGAGTTCGTTATCAGTTTGCCATCCATTTCCTCTTGCAATATTATTACTAGCTTATCATTTTTTAATGTAATATAGACAATTTATTCCTGAGGGGCAACAGACACTTTATTTTTCGATGAAACCATGAAATATAAAGGTGATTGCTAGCAGCAACCACTTCATTAGTTACAGATTTCTTTAATGTGGAATTATTTAGATGACTGATTTCAGAGATTGTGCATATTTACTGATAATGGACTGTAGAATTGTGCATATTTACTGATAAAGGTGGACTGTAGAATTGTGCATATTTACTGATAACCTTGGACTGTGGAATTGTGCATATTTACTGATAATGGTGGACTGTGGAATTGTGCATATTTACTAATAATGGTGGACTGTGGAATTGTGTATATTTACTAATAATGGTGGACTGTGGAAGTCTGAGTAGACTTTTTTATGATAAATGTTCTCAACTGGGCAGTTTTGCCATTATGGGTGCATATGGTTTGTTTCATTGCTTACTGGAAAAAATGTTCAAAACAAATTTAAAACATCCTGTAACAAGTGTACTGTATTGTACAAGGAATATAATTTTAGTACAATGAGGAAGGTGTATCAAAGAGCACATGTATGTTTCATATGCAAGGAGCCTATGATTCGAAAACAGCCCAAAATTAATCTTTATCTGCCACTGGCAAAATGTATTTTCCTTGAATGTGGGTTTCAATGCTGTTTCAATGAATGTGAGTTTCAAGGGCAGAGAAGTTTTAATGCTAAGTTTTCATTGTGAGACTGCATTGCTTTGTTTAACAGATGACTTAGAGTTTGTGCTGTAAAATACAAAATAAAACTTTCAAATGAAGTCCAACTCATCATAGAAGTAAAGCAGTATGCACATTAGTGTTTATGGTAAATGGAGTGAAATAGCCAAGTATAATGGTTCATTGGAATGGCTGCAGAGGCTCCATTCAACCATTATTTTGTCAGGGGGGAGAAGGGCAGCAAACTCAGACAGGCCCAGCTGAACTATACCTCCCAACTGTCCAGATTTTCAAAGAATGAATAGATTTTTGCTTCTTATTTTTGGTTTGTTCATAAAATTTGTAGTTTTAATTCCTAAATGATTTGCCAGAAGTCACTCTAAGTTTCAGACTTCATAACCTTCAGAAAAATGCATGTTAAAGTAAGAGCTGTTCTATCAACTGTCTCAATTTATACAAGAGCAATTGTTAGTACTGTTTATATGTGCCCCCAATATATTTGGCCTTGTTCAGATTTACTGCATTAACAGGTTGAGAGGTACATGCAAATAAATTGCTTTATAGAATTAGGCATAGCCAACCTCTCAACTGTCCCCAATTTTGGCTCAAAATGTTGCTCTTCCCCTTATAATCCCTCCATAAAATAGCAATTTTGGAAGAAAACATGGAGGGTTTACAATTAAGAAATAACTGTAATAATCAAAGTTATAGATTACTTGAAATGCATGTAGATTCTTTTATATTTTGTCAGCTGCTCAAGGTAGCAGTACTAATATTAAAGTGTCCCTTCTTTGACAGGTAGCAGCTGTATTGTGTGTCTATTTTATATTTTTGCATCATGTTTTTGTCCATTTTTCATAAAATTGTGTTTTTGGCAAATTAGTGACATCACTAAAGACTGAAGTTAGAAAATGACAGACATTTGAGTTTCAGATTTTATACCCTTCAGAAAATTCATACTAATGCAAGACCTATTCTATTATCTTTCTAAGTTTATTAGAGCAATATTTAAAAATTGTCCTTATTGTTGGGCCTTTGTCCCACTTCTGTGTATGGCTTTGTCCAGATTTCTTGCTCTTGAGGTTGAGAGGTATGACAAATGTGTCAGGGCCATCACAGTCAGCCAGAGAGATTTCAAATTGTGACATGCTTGTTGCACCCCACTCCCCCATGTAGTGACTCTGGATGTGTCCAAGCAAGGCAAGGAGTAGTTGTATCTACCTTGGATGGGGAGGACACACTGCATAAGTACTACAGTGGCTTTTCATCTGTCCTTGATTTTGCAGAATGGTCTGGTTTCTGTCATATTTTTGTACTGTTGATTTATGCTTATTACTCAAAGTGCCTGTTGCTCTGTGTTTTTAAGTTGCAATGCTTTAATGACCATAATGTAAGCTTGTCTAAGATCGTAAGATGCAAATAAGCTTTAATAAGCATACTGTTAAAGAATTGCCAACATTGAAAGCCTTTCTGTTGTTGCCATGCAGAGAATACTTGACTAGATAATGTATAAGCCATGGGTATTAAAGGACAGGATTCCATTATTTTAAAAAGCTCATTACACTTGTTGGAGACTTCCAGTCATCTCTACAGACTTTACCCGTAAACTAAACAGAATGCCAATCATGTGTGGTCCATAACCTGTACAGTAATCCTTTAAGCAATGTATCTTGAGCTTGTTTCTTGTTTGCTTTTCATTTTTTACTTTTATCATGTTTTCCCCATGAAACAAGTTGTCAGGCAGCAGGTCTTTTTTGGATAAGAAACATTTTTACAAGTGGGGGCATCACATAGATTTCTACTTTCAGCATGTTGCTTGGTACTTTAATAAAGCTGAATATAAATTATAATTAGAGCTGCAGTGCAAGGAGAAGTGGTTTGAGTTGAGTGCTGCTTGTTTTTCTTATACTTGATTTTGACTGGCATTCCAGTAATGTATTTAAAAAGTAATTTATTTTTTCATGCCTCACAACCTTTTGTTTCCATCTAGATATTAAGTAAGCTGTCATGCAGCCAATGCATTGAAATATTTTTATTCTTCTACACTTATTTTTGTCTTGATTGGACTTTCATAATGATGGTTTGCCACCCAGGGCAGCGTATTTAATTAAAGTTAGTTTTTTGTGGTTTTGTGCATAGCTCCTCCCCTTTCTTGTTGACCACGCCCCCCTGACCCCACCCATTCAGCTGTCTCCAGCAGCCCCCCTGTGATTTGAAGTCACCAGCCGCCACTGGGAATAACAGTAAATAAAGAAGTAATATCCATAACTACCAGATATATAGGCCCATATGTTATATCAAACTCAGTGGCTTTCATTTGCCAACACTTCAATTTTTTCAAGAAGTCAACTGAATCTCTCAAAACGGCATGGCAATGGGACAACAAGGGGCTCAACTGCTTTTGCAAATATAGAGAAATAGGCTCAGTAGCCCAACCATTGCCCGAGACTATTGGTCTCATTGGTGGATTATCTCTGGATTTATGGACTTTGGGGATGCCATATAATTGAGGTATGACTGGACATGACACAGTAAAAAAATGAAACAAATCTATTGAAATGTTACAAGATAATTGCAAATCATAAATACACATGTTTATATAAGATATACATTTTTTTACTTCTAAATATGATATACTTTTAAATGCTGTGACATCCTTCAACAGACTCAAAACAGAATCAAAATACTTATGTTTGTCCATAATCACAACCATGCCACCCTTATCTGCTTGTTTAATTATAATATTAGAATTATTTTTCAAGTCATTTAAAGCCAGAAACTCTGAATATGTAAGGTTGAAGTTCTTAACATTATTTTTGTTAGCAAAAGCCTGTCTCAACTCATGTTCACACAGATCATTAAAAGCAGTCAAAATTGGTATATTATTAGGTATAAAAGTACTTCGTCGTTTGCAGACATTCATCTCATGTAATTCACTTTTAAAAATCAATTTCAAACTTACAGATCTGATAAACATTTTCAAGTCAGTAAGGACATTTACAATATCATCCCCACAAGTAGGAATAAACCCCAGTCCTTTTTTCAACACCGAACAATGTTCAGAAGTTAATTTAATGGAGGATAGATTCAATATACCTGCCTTTATCTCTTGGCTAATTTCACTTGTTTTAAAGGACTTGTGTTCTTTCTCTTGTTGTCCATATGTGTCAACGGAGATGCTCTCGTTGTCGCCCTCCCCCTGGATCTAGATCTAGAGCCAGTAACGCGCTCCTTCACTCGTTCTGCCTGCTGCAGTTGGCAAGGCTTGTTAAAAAAGCTCAGGGTACTTTGATTCGACTTCCTTACACCTTCGACCGCATTTGAATCATTTTCTGTAGTTAGTCCATTTACAGTCGCGTTTTCAGGTCTGTTGTCTCTCACACATCTTTCTGGCACATCCTCAGGCACGGAGGCATGTGCCGTTCGTATGATGTCATCACGACGGCTTTCAAAATGCTCCACATGGGCGCCAATATTTAAAGTGGCAGTACTCTTCTCACAGAACACATCCAGAGTATCCAGCGAATTCGCAGACTTCTTGGAATTTATGCCACCAGATTTATTAGTAGAATTCACGAAAAATTCATTCTTAGGCCAGGAAAAGATATTGCCACATTGAAAATCCTTTATATCTCTGATTAATTTACGTTTTTTAACTGTTTCCAGTCTGTCATCTAAAGCTGATAGTCTATCTATCATGGCTTGGTAAGATGATAGCATATTCTCAAAACAAGGCAATGCAAACAAATCATCTTCCATGGAAATTATCTCATTCTTTAGTTCAAGTTCCACACCCTGGAAGTGATTGTTCATTAAAACCATGTAATCATGGCTTAGTTTGAGATTTAAACACTGCCATTGCTTAAGTAAGTCAGGATAGGTGTTGCCATAAGAGGGCATTTTTAATACCCTAAGTCCACGAGGCACCACACCTTTCTCAATATAAGCAGAAAAACTAAAACGTTGCCACTGAAGGCGTTTGTATGCACCCACCTTCCTTTCCAGAGTTTGTAACTTGCGTTCATACTCTATTAAATCCACATTTGATGTAGACATTGCCTTGTCACTGGCAGGCAATGCTTCAGGAAAAACCTGTAGTAAAGGATTCACTTCTCTTTCAAACTGGAACTTTAGACGATTTAAAGATTCCATTTAGGCTGCAATAGGCTTGAACAAAATCCAACTATCCAGCAACAAGTAGTAACACAAACAACAGCTGTTCAGGATCCAATATTCAAGAAAAACAAATGACAGTTGAATAAAACACACCTTTATGAAACACAGAGCTTTCGGGAAACACCCTTTCTCAATGATTAACATAAGGTTCATTAAAAAATTGACTTAAATACACCCAAAAGACATCACATGACCCGCAGCCAGGATCATATGACCAGAAATTCACTTAAAAAATATTTAATACATATAAAAATACATATAAAATACATATAGAGCATATGAAGATTCTTGTGTATAAATAAAAATATGAACATCATCTTTACTTCAATTTTGTCTGTTGTATTATACATATGTGTATCTCAGTCATAGCTCTGTGCTACCTCAAGCAACATGTTTAATTTCAGCATATTTATTTATTTATTAAATATGTTTACTGGGTAGAACACTGATAAAATAATGACTGAAGAATGATTGCAGGCTCAGCCCTGTATACAGCCCCCCCTTTCCAATCAGCCCTGTATACAGCCCCCCCTTTCCAAATAGATATCTCCAGCCCTGTGTTTTTGCTGATGTAGCGTGTTAAAATGTATCCGATTCTTCTTCATCTATATTTTGCTTCTAGCTGTTATAAATTGTTAAATCTTCTTAACACTTTATACTCTTGCTATGAATGATTGATAACTGGAACTGTACAGAGTAGGTATTCCAACTGTTGTGCTTTTATTTCCCTTCAGGAATATGACTACAGCAAGTCATAGTTTTTACACTGGTGAGCATCACTAGTTATAGGTTCATAGGTTCATAGGTAGGTACTAGGCTATCTGCCCAAGGGCATTTTTAAGCCTAGCCAGAGTGTGTCAGCTTTCGCCACCCCATTGATTAATTGACTGAGCCTCTGTCAAGCAGAGCCAATGAAGTGATCCCAGTGGTGTATTTTCTGTTACCCATCCACTCGTCAAGGCTTCTCTTGAAGAGTGTTAATGAGGGGCTCTGCCAAATGTAGTTAGGAATTTTGTTCCAAAGCATGGGGAGTCTCTGTGACAAGAATCTATCCCTCCAGCATGTTCTATTTATTGTTGTGGTGAGGCTTAGCTCAGTAGAGCACGTGGCTCGCAATGACTTGGATTTCTTAAGGTGGAGCATGTCCATCAATGCCGAGTTGGACATGGCTTTGTAAGTCAGGCAGAGATCACCTCTGAGTAAGCAATATGCCACTGAGTACAGCCGGAGTTTTTTCAATTGGGCTGCATAGGACATATGTTTGAGGCCAGTAATCCTCTTGGTGAGGTGCTTTTGTGGTTTTTCCAGCTGTTGGAAGTATCTTGTGAGGTACATCCCAAATGGGGCATTGTACTCTATGATGGGTCTGATGAGTGACGAGTAGAGGGGCACTATAACCTCTTTATTTTTAGATGCAACCCCCTTAGTAATTAGATGGGCCACATAGAAGGATTTCCTAACTACTTTGGCAATATGATTGTCAGAGGAGAGATTACTATCTACCTGGGTCCCCAGATCTCTTATTACCTCTTCTGTATTAAGGGGGCTGCCACCTATGTGGTAATTCGTGGGTGTTTTGCTTTTCCCAAATGGGATGACTATACATTTTTTGGTATTTAGCTTGAGGCCATGACTTTGACACCAAGTGTCTGTCTCAGTAAGGCCTTTTTGAAGGATGTCCGTGTCAGCTGGAGAGATAATTATGGCTCCCAGTTTGCAGTCATCGGCGAACTTGGTTAGCCATAGTCCTCCTGTGTTTGCCTGTACTTCTGAGAAATATATACCGAACAGTAGGGATCCCATAACTGAACCTTGCGGGACACCACTTGTGATTGGTTTAGTTATTACCTATTCCATCTTTAGCTTTTCTTCTTGTACGTATTTTCTCAATTTTTGTCTGTGTTATTAAAAGTAGATTAACTTCATGAGACTGTTCATAGGTTCATAGGTAGGTACTAGGCTATCAGCCCAAGGGCCTACGTAAGCCTAGCCAACAAGGCTCCCTGGCTTACACCATCCAAAAAAGTTATTTTCCTGTGCCACTGTTGAGCAGAGACACAGAAGTGATCCCTGGGGTGTATTTCCTATTTCCCCTCCACTCATCAAGATTTTTCTTGAAGAGTGCTAATGAAGAACTTTGCTTGACATAGATGGGTAGCCTGTTCCAGAGTATGGGAAGTCTCTGGGACAGGAATCTATCCCTCCAGCATGTCCTGTTTATTGTAGTGACAAAGTTTAGGTCTCTAGAACATGTAGGATTATTTTGGTCTTTCTGTCTCCCAGACCCATTAATATAAATTATAGACAGTTAAGCTTTTCAATTAGTCACATACAAATGTTATTCACCTCACAGCATTGCTATCCATTTCAAGCTGAACATTGGTCTGTAAAACTGTAAGTTGTGCATTAGCCAGCATGTCTATTTCTTTCATTTATCCACTGTCTAATTCTTTTAATTGTATTTTTGAGTTGTCGCCTGATCCCCGATCCCCTGCAACTAAAACCAAGCTCCTGTATTCACTGATGAGATGCTCTGCTATGACTTGTGTTTGCTTACTAACCTATCACTGCAGTCATATTATCTAACTTGGACAGATCCCTTTACTAAATACATGTCCCACTTTCACCTCTTTATGCTAAAACATTTAATTTATCTTGTATTTTATACTATTTACTGTAACATCCCTGCTCTGGGCCAGTAATTAAGGAGCCTCCATCCGCACCACTGACAATGGTGAGGGATTTTCACTTGGAACAAAAAAATAGATACACACAGTATTTCCAGATGCAATCCGGCACCTACCACAATTTCCCTTTAGAGCACACAGGAAGCAAACTGAGTCCTGGGGCTCGGTTTTCCTCTCTGTCTCCAAGCACCAGATAAGACTCCCCGCTGACACAGCTGAGACTCTCTGTGAAACCAGTGCTCTGTGTCCCTGCTCCAAATAGCTGACACACACACTCTTTGAGATTTGATTTTCATGCACATGAACACACACACACACACACACACACACACACACACACACACACACACACACACACACACACACACACACACACACACACACCTGGGAAAGGCTGGCACAGATTTACCACCTATGGCCCTCTGCCCAGACTATAAGATAGATACTACCACCAGAACACTCCAAAGCCAGCTACACTAAGGCTCTTACAAGGCTACCCAATTATATTGAGTAAAATTAATATTAATATAAATGGTAGTGTTTGGCCAATGCAGCAAGGCTTTCAGGAGCAGTCACCAAATAAATACAAGTACTGTTAATGGTTAAAATATTCTCTAAAAGATGAGCCACAATGAAAATTTTAAATATATGTAATAATAAAAGAACATGAAAATACTAATATTTACAATAAACACCAGCGTTTCAGTCACAGGAAATATTAAAAATAACACCGATGGAAAGATTCACACAGATAGAGAAAAAGCAATACTTAACTAAATCTCACTATATTTTCCTGATTGATCTGAAGAATTACTGTCCCCTAATTTACTTACTAGAGCAAGACAAGATGATGTAGGTGAGTGGTCCTTCTTTTATCAGGTTGCGGAGAACACCCCAGGTTTATCAGGTTACTTGTCCTACCATACTTTCAAACCCCAGACGTAGGGTTATAAAGCCAAAGGAAAAGGAGGTGGAGTTTCAATATTTATCAAAGACATATATGCCTCCAGGCTGGTCAAACAGTATGACATACAGGAGACACTCCAGGTGCAGTTAACTGTTAACAAAACACCTATTCAAATCATAGCTAGCTACAAACCCCCAACCGTAAATCAGGAGGCCCACTCCACCTATCTGGACTTACTTGAATCCCTCAAACTTCAATCCTCTACCCTGATCCTGTATGACTTTAACTACCCAACCATAGAGTGGAAGACCTATTCTAGCCACCAGACACAAATGCCCAGAGATTTCTCGACTTCATCAATGCCAGTGCATTGTATCAGCTGGTCAATACCCCCACAAGAGGTGAAAATATCCTGGACCTGGCACTAACCAACATGAGTAGCCACTAGTAGCACTCCTACAATGTCATCCTCCTTGGTATGATCCAAACATAAAGCAATCACTTTTGAAGTCAACATCTCCCCTGACCCTCCCTTCCCCCATTGCTAGGGTCTAACAAAACACTTTTACAAAACTGACTACAGCCCCCTGAGAGCAGGCATAAGCAGCTTCATAGCCATCATTCCTTCAGTTGGAACAAGCACTAATGCCCAAAACTACACCAAAAAACTATACGAGCACCTGTATGGTTGCATAGACTCAGCAATACCTGACAGGACCAAATCATCTTCCTCAAGGAAGAGTAAACCTGTCTGGTGCACAGCAGAAATAAACAAACTCTATAATAAAAGGAAAAACAAATGCTGTCCAGAACCAAGAAGGAGCAGGTGCTAAGTTGGAAGCAATCTCTCCTTTGTCTGAACAAGCAAATAAGGTCACTGGTGAAATCCTCTAAGGCTAACTTTGAGTTCAAACTGGCCACATCCACTAAGGACAATCACAAGGCCTTCTTCACTTATGTCCACTATCTCAAAGGTAACTCTCAAACCTGCTCTGAATTGGTGGTCAAGAATACCACATACACAAATGCCATAGATATAGCCAACCCACTGGCAGACAAGTTCAGTGAAAACTTCAACCCATCGTCCCCCCATCAGTAAACCAGGACATCCCCAGCACCTGCCCCCTCCCCTCATCACCAGAGAGCAGGTCATTAATGCCCTCTCAAAGGCAAAAAATACTGCCTCCATGGGACCTGACAACATCCCTGGATGTGTCCTACATGAACTCAGGCAAGAGCTCTCAGCGCCATTAGGCACCCTATTCAACCAACACCTTTGCACTAGCTTTATCCTAGCAGAATGGAGGACAGTCACTGTCATCCCTCTACACAAACGTGGTGTGTCGCAATTATAGGACCATCAGCCTAACTAGCCTGATCTGCAAGGCAATGGAATGCATTATCATGGGCCTTATAAGCAAGGACATTGGCAACCTCTAAACACTTGATGCCACACAGTTTGTTTTTGTCAAAAGGAGATCATGCCTGTTAAACTTGGTTGCCTTCTTCAAAACAGTCACCAAAGCCATGGATGAGGGGAAGACAGTGCACAATGCCTACCTTGAACTAGCCAAAGCCTTCTAAACTATTCCCCACTCAGACATAATAGGTAAACTCTCCCAGCTACGCATCAACCCATATGTTACCAGATGGGTAGCTAACTGGCTCGCTGATAGAACCCACTCAGTAAAAATAGGTAAAGCTACCGCTAGTACTTCACCCGTAACAAGCAGTGTACCTCAAGGATTGGTCTTGGGGCCTCTACTGTTTGGGATATATTTTTCTGAGGTGCAAGCTAAAACTTGTGGTCTGTGGATGACCAAGTTTGCAGATGACTGCAAGCTGGGTACTGTCATAAATTCCCCTAATGATATGAATATATTCCAAGAGGGCCTTAACCAAACTAACGACTGGTGCCAGAAACATGGGATCAAACTGAATGCCAAGAAATGCATCATCATTCCCTTTGGTGAAAATGGCATCCCCACTAATTATCACATTAATAACAACATACTAAGCATGCAATCAGTTGTGAGGGACTTGAGCACCCAGGTTGATAGCAATCTGACTTTTGACCATGTTGCCCCCATTGTATGGAAGGCTTTCTACATGGTCCACCTCATAAGTAAGGGTATTTCATCCAGGAACAAGGAGTTCATAACATCCCTGTACTCCTCCCTTATCAGACCCATTATCAAGTACAATGTCCCCTATGGCATGTACCTTGAAAAACACATGCAGCAGTCAGAGAGGCCTCAGAGGTTCCTGACCAGGAAAATCCAAGGTCTCAAACACCTAGGCTAAAAGCCCTGTCCCTCTACTCAGTCTCATACAAATTGCTCAGAGGTGACCTGTGTCTGGCATACAAAGCCATCACAGACTCAGCGTTGATGGAGTTGCTGCATATCCATAAGTCAAACTCCACTCATGCAACCTGCATGCAAGGCCTCAACCATATCTGTGACATTAATAGAACTTAGTGGGATAGATTTGTGTCCCAGTGACGCCCCCATCTGTGCAATAGCCTCCCTCTCCATGTCAAGCAGAGTACCTCACTAGTCCTCTTTAAGATGAACATGGATGACAGGATGGGAAACAGAATCTTTACCCCTGGCATCCCACCTGTGTCCCTGCTGGACAGGGAAAACAGGTGCTGACTTTATGGGTACATGGGTGAAATTCTTGGCTAGGCTTATAAGGGCTTCAGGGCCAATAGCTTAGTATCATCCTATGAAACCATGAATAAACAGACTGCCCTGAGACTTCTGTCTCATCTGGAATTAAAACATCTTTTCAGTACTGAATTATAGAATGACATCACATACATCTGGTCATCTGACTCTGATTCCTACACTACCGCCTTTACTAGAAACTGAACCAGCACATATGTGTCATAATACACACACATAGAGCTTTGCTAAGGTGTATTATAGCATTTGGAAGCTATAAAACCATTTCAAAAAACATTCCACCCTTCCAGGGTAGCCACTAGTTCACCCCTAAGGGCAATACAGTAAGTTTCCTAGACCTGGTTTTCACAGACATTTTGTATCTGGCTGCAATCAGAACTGTAAAATACAATCTTTATGGCCTAAACCAGGTAATTTAATTTCAGACTATTTTTCAAAGTTAGCTGGATTAAGATTAACCTCTTCTATTCCAGTATCTTCTGTTACAATATATTCATTTCAACAATTACCATACAGTCTGACATACAGGTGTATTTTGTTTCTGTCCAGCAGGACCCGTTGTTGGTACTTGTTTTTAACAGAAGCAACTTTAGAAATACATTTTCAACACACACACACACAACTGCACAAATCAGTTTGATGTAGAAATGGCATACAGTTATTTACAAAACTCCAGCTAGCTATGCTGGCATATGTCACACATCCACTGACCTACTTTTCCTGCCATAGCTGGCAATTCATTAAATCATCACATCTCTTCCCCTTTTTGGAGACTCAAACTAGTTGTTCAAGTGACCCTTGAGAAACATGGCTTGAGGGACTTGGGCCTTTCTGGGAACACATTAACTCATACTCTGTCTTGAGTACTCATCTGCACTGGCAATGCTGACCCCACTACAGTGCTGCACTGTCATATCATATGCCTGCAACCATAGGCTCTACCTTAATAACTTTAAATTTTGGTGGCTGTCTTGATGTAGCTATAGATGTCACTCAGACTCTTCCTCCTACCCAATGCAAATACTCGGCATCAGGGCCTCCCTTTCGTGGTATGGCTTCATCATATTAACATGGTACAATTTGTGCCCCACCTCCTGCCTAGCAGGTTTACATGTAGTTAACATCACTGATCTTTCTTACCACTTCAAAAGGTCCCTCCCAAGCTGCCTGCAGATTATTGTGTCTGAAAGGAATAAGAAACATAACCTGCTGTCCTACAGCACACTCTCAGGCTCGAGCATTCCTATCATACCAGACCTGTTTCTACTGTTGGGCTCCTTCCAGGTTCCCCTGAGCCAAGTCCATGAGCCCCCTAAGCCTTGTCCTGAGGTTTAGGACATGTGCCACAGCACACTCCTTGTAGGATTCACATTCACCCTCTCACTCATTATGAATCAGATCTAAAGGCCCCCCTCACCCTATATCCATACAGAAATGCAAAGGGTGATAATTCTGAGGATTCCTAGGGTACCTCCATGTATGCAAACAGCTGATGGGGCAAATATTTTCCTACTCTTTCTTAAACTGGTCTACACATGCCCCCAGTATGATCTTTATTGTAGAGTTTATCATCTCCCGAAGACCATTAGTCTGGGGGTGTTAGGGGTGTCTTTAGGTGCTTCAATTCACAGCACTCCCACAAACTAGCCAGCAGATCTGACAAGAAATTGGCACCTCTGTCAATCAGTATCTCTCTTGGGAAACCTACCTTTCTGAAAATCTCTAACAGAGATGTTGCCACCTTTTCTGCCTTGATGGAGGACAGAGCCAATGCCTCACGGTATCTAGTAGCATAATCTACTACCACCAGGATATACTGCTTCTCTGTGGAATTTGCGGTACTCAGAGGCCCCCTCAATATCCATAGCAACCCTCTGAAATGGCTCCTCAATCATAGAGGCATAAAAGGAGCTTTGATCTTGTCCCCTGCCTTGTCTACTTTTTGGCACTGCTCACAGGTCCTTGCAGTATCCTGCTACATCCCTTGCGATCCCAGGCCAATAACATTTCTACATAATACAGCTCTTGGTATGCTTTATGCTCATATGTCATGGGCTATGGCTAAAAGTACCAGACAGTAGGCTCTGGGCATTACCAATTGCTCTATTTCCTCACATTCTAGACCTCTGTCAGGGTCCACTCTCTATATAGTAAGCATTTGTTTCAGTATACAGACTCCCCTTTTCCTTGAGATTCAGATGTCTCCCTAGCTACCTCCCTCAAGCCTCTTAATGTAGTGTCCGAAAGCTGAGCCTGTCTCTGTGACCCTTCCCAGTTCCCCTTTCAGAAGAATTCTGGTATCCTCTGACTGAGGTGCCTTCTTGTCAGCCTAGGTACTATCACTCACCTCTGCTCTTGCTGTCGCTCTGTCCAAGGGAACATCAGTACCTACCAGCAGCTGTGGCTCACCTTCAGGCTCACTGCTACAGGTTACTCCATCACTGAAATAGCCACCCCACCAACCCTAGCTTCAGGTGTTGGGTCTGTATGGGTCTCCCCTAGGCTATCAGCCCCACATGCTTGTCTCCAAGCCTAACTGTGTGTAACTGCATGCACACAAGGTACTGCATTATCAAAATCATTCCCTATCAAGACATCTGCAGGGATATCCACATATACACCTACTTGCTTGCTTCCTTTACCACCCTCCCAGTCAAGGTGAACCCTGGCCAAAGTAATTTTCAATGGCCTCCCTCCAAAAGCTCTGACTAGAGTAGAATGTCCAAGCAAGACCTGATCCTGTTTAACCACTGCAGGCTTCATAATGGTTATGTCAGAGGCTGTGACTCTCTTACCAGTGGCCTGTTTTCCATCCAGTAAAATAGGATATACACTTCGGTGATAGTCTTGTACCCCTGTTTTCTCCAGACAACATACCACTGACATACTGTTATTCCCACTTGCTGGTTCCCCCACCGTTTGTTCCTCACTTTGCTTCTGTGGGGATCTGTATGCTGCATTACATTTAAAACATCTAACCTTTGATCCTGGCTGTGGACCTAAACTAGTGGCTTCCCCTGTTACTGGTGGACTGTGTTGGGGTCGTTTAGGCTACCTACCATGGCTTTCCTTACATCCATGTGCAGCACTGGGTACCCATTCCTGTGCAGTGATGCCCTGCTTGCTAGGTAGAGCTCCCCTTTTTTCCCCAACTCTGTTGTAGAGTTACACTCTTGGTCTACCAACCAGCTTCTGATGTCCCCAGGCAAACTGCTAAGGGCTTGTTCTTTCATCAAAAGGTCTGCCAGCTTTTCAAAAGTGGTGACCTGACACCCACTCACCCATCTATGAAAATAAGTGCTTAACTCAGAAATATAATCGCATACACTTTCATCTGCCTTGGGTCTGTGCTCATAATTTTTTTCTGTAAGCTTCAGGTGTTAACTTAAAACATTCCAATAAATATTGTTTAACTCTATCATTGTTTAAACAATCAGTATCAGACAATTTAGAAACAGCAGGTACAGCCTTAACATGGAGTAAGGGGATCATATTCTTTCAAATATATGAATAAAACTATCAAAATTAACACCCTCTGTAAACTGTGTAAGAAATTTACTGATGTTTATTGCTTCTTGGGTTTGGTTATTTCCTTCTCCATTACCTCCATGACCCTCGTGAAGAGTCAGCATCTCCCTTTCATGTTGAAGCTGCTTCTCACTTTCTTCAGCCTCTGAATGCCAAAGTCTCTTATTTTCCTCAGCCTCCAAGCACCACATTCTTTCTGTTGATTCTAATTCCAAACATTTGGCCTCCAGTTCAAATCTCTTTAACTCTAGATGGGTTTTGAAGTCCTCTTGGGAAAAGGTGAACTGTTTTGTCTCTGAGGGCTGCACATCGCCATCACCAGACCCATTGTCTTCCTGGTTAGTGGTCCATGCCACAGCTGCAATTAAGGCTGAAATCATTTCCTCTCTAGTCAGGTTGGCATGTACCAGTCCCTTGGCTTTGCACAGTTTGGCTAACTGGTTCTTTGTCAGCTCACCATAATCCTCTGCTGACATCTTTGCCTGCTTTCCCTGACTAAATTAAACAACAAAAAATAAATAGAAATATTGTGAAAATGAAACTCTGTATGTTTACCTTGTGACTGCTGAGAGTACACACAGTTTCAGTGGCAACTGCCTACAGGCTACAAAAGTTCAATTAATATCCACACCACTGCTCACCAATATGTGACATCGCTGCTCTGGGCCAGTAATCAAGGAGGCTCAAACCTCACCACTGACAAAGGTAAGGAGTATTCACTTGGAAAAATATTAGATACACACAATATTTCCAGATGCAACTCTGCACCAACAACAATTTCTCATAAGAGTACATACACAGCACACACAGTCATGGGGCTGGGTTTCCCTCTCTCTCTTTCTCTTGTCAGGCACCAAATAAGACTCCCCATTGACACAGCTGTAGAGTTGAGTCCTCAGCCGAATATTCCAAGTCAAGTCCTCCACCATCCTCTCTTTGAAAACAGTGCTCTGTGTCCCTGCTCCAAGTACCTGACACTCACGCCCTTTGACATTTGATTTTCATACACACCTGGGAAAGGCTGGCACAGATTTACCAGCTATGCCTCCTCTGCCCAGACTATAAGGTAGATACTGCCACCAGAACACTCCAAAGCCAGCTTCTCTAAGGCTCTTAAAAGTTTACCCAATTATACTGAGTAAAATTAGTACTAATGCAAATGGAAGTATTTGAGCAATATAGTCAGGCTTTCAGGAGTGGCCATAGTGTCACCAAATAAATATAAGTACTCTTGAAGATTGAAATATTCTTTAAAAGACCAGCCACAATGAAAGGTTTAAGTATATGAAATAATAAATAATAAAAGAACATGAAAATACTAAATGTCTATTTACAATAAACACCAAAGTTTCAGTCACAGGAAATATTAAAATAAAACTTATGGAAAGATTCACACAGATAGAGAAAAAAATACCTAACTAAACTTTCTATAGTTTCCTGACTAATCTAAATAATTACTGTTCCATAGTTCACTTACTAGAGCAAGGCAAGATGTTGTAGGTGAGTGGTCCTTCCTTTGTCAGGTTTCACAAGCAGACTGCCCTGAGACTTCTGTCTCATCTAGTATTAAAACATCTTTTCAGTGTTGGATTACAGAATTACATCACATACATCTGGTCATCTGACTCTGGTTCCCACCCTTACCCCCTTTATTAGAAACTGAATCATAATCTAGCACATATGTGTCATAATACACACATAAAGAGCTTTGATAAGATGTGTTATAGCATCTAGAAGCAATAAAACCAGTTCAAAAACGTCCACTGTCCAGGGTAGCAATAGTTCACCCCAGATTCCGGCGTGTAGCTCGCGAGACATTTGCCTGCGAGCTACATCGCCGAAACCAAACGGCTGCATCAGCACTTTGCCGTAGTGCAAAGTGCCTGAACAGCACAGCCGCTGCAACTATAATCTATGGACGAGCAGCTGCAGCCGTACGGGCTGTGTAACGCATTCCTTCTCGTGCAAGGAATGCATTTATTTAATTATTTATTTATTGTGTTGTCAGTCTGACGTTAGAGCCATATCTTTGTCTTTCATAAAAGTCTCTCCATCTCTCTCTCTGTATTAAGATGAGTTGATAAATGTATATTTCCTCAGAGCCATATCTTTGTCTTTCATAAAAGTCTCTCCGTCTCTCTTTCTGTATTAAGATGAGTTGGTAAATGCATATTTCCTCACAGGTTTTTTTTAGTACTGCTGCTTCACATTCATTTCCTTTTCCCCACAGAAGCAAGGAAATCACTTATGTGTCAGAGCTACATTGACATTTAATTTCTGTATAACTCCATTGCAAAACTGCAATATTTATTTTTCTTCTTTTCAGTTGTATCAAAGGAAAACATTAAATTCCTTTCAAACCTCACTCTCTGCTATGAATTAATATGATTTCATTCCATATTTTGGTCAGAAACATTGCAACAGAGGATGCAACCATCAGTTCTGTGCTTATCAGATCTCTGATTTAAAAATGTGACCTTAATGTCTAAACAGTTTCTCAGCTTTGTTTGTTTTGATATGCAACTGCTATGCTACAATGGTCCAGCCCATATATTAAAAAAGGCTAATAAAAATAATTTAATTTCACTTTTAAAAAAGGCTTTCTAGTGTAACAGCCCCTCTTTACCCCGGGCCATTAATGAAGGACCCCAGTCCTCACCACTGACACTGGTGAGAGGTGGTCACTTAAACCAGGAATGGATTTACACAGTATTTCAAATGCAGCTCTCTGAAACAAGCACAATTTCCCCCCTAGAGCACACAGGGAACATGCTCAAATGGGACTGAACTCTCTATCTCTCCAGATCCCAAACAAAACCTACCTTGGAGAATTGTGTCCCAGTTTAAATGATTTTACACACACACACACACACACACACACACACACACACACACACACACACACACACACACACACACAAAACCGGGAAACTCTGACACAGAGTCACAAGCCGTGTTTCCTCTCTCCACACTACAAGGTAGATTGCTAGCACCTGCCACATACTCTTAAGCCTTTTACGAAGGGTAACCAATTGTACTCTGTCAAATTAATACTGATATAAATGGTAATGTGTGACTGAAACAGAATGGCTTGTCATAGTGGCCACAGTGTCACTAAAATAAGCACAAGTACTGTCAAGATCTTAAAAGTATTCTCTAAATAAAAAGGTATAAAAAAATATTTAATAATGGATAATAAAACTGAAAGCAGGAGAAAACTTAATATTTAGTTACAATAAACAACAGAGTTTTAGACACAGGAAATTAAAAATAGCACAGTTGGGTAGAATCTCACAGATGCAGAAAAAGAAATAATACTAAATGAATCTCACTGTGCTTTTCTTAACTGAACTAAAGAGAAACTGTCCCTAGTTAACTCAATTACTACCGCAAAGCAAGATGTACTGCTGAGATGCTCACTTCCACAAGGCAAGATTAGATACTACACACTACTGAATTGTACAACTATCAGCTGAACTGTGATAACTGACATAGATCTTTTGTTTCAGATTCCAAAGAAAAACACAACCAAAGCGAACAACAAACTGCTGCTGCCAGAGTTCCATCCTTCCTGCTTATAGAATGACATCACTTGTAGTCACCTGACTCTGGCACAATACATATTCAGAACTCTGTTAAGATTCTGTTGCAGCATTTATAACATAAACAACTTTTACAAATGCATTTTTAATACAAGGATCTGTATAAATCAATGTGACATTGAAATGACATAAAATTATTTACAAAACTTCAGCCAGCCATGCTGGCATATGCCACACATGCACTTTTCCATTTCTCCTAGTACAGCTGGCAATACCTCACAATGTCACACCTAGTATGGATAATTCACTGTGTAGGCACCATTTGTCTTGTGGGAAGGAGAACTTTGATTAATATATCCATGTCTAAGGGTACCTTAGAGTCAAAGTAAGATGAAAAGGTTTTTGGTTAATATAACAGCTGACAGTAGTAGGGCACAACTGAGTTATCAGGTTCAATATAAGTTATGAGGTACTAGGGAGGAATGGGGGATCCATAAGAAGCCTCCTTAAGTGAAGTAAATAGGCATCTGAGGTTAGGAGTAAAGCTGGAACCTAGGATGAGATTAAAATTAATGATTCTAGTCCGACTAAATTGAACTCACAATAAATATATCATAGATACTTTTGTTGGTAAGATACTGATGAATATATTATTTATATTGTCATGTAATGTGTATCTGTATATTTAAATTGATTTTTACATGGATATTTCTAAACTGCAGTTAGAAAATAGATGAGGTCTGCTAATACTAAAGATCCTTTAATGCTTAATGTGCAGTACAAGAAGAATTGTGTCTTGGGTACAACATACAAGAGATGTGTGGCAGGAGGAAGTAATGTGAGCTGATGTACAACATTTCATCTGCCTAGCAATAGAAGGAGTACAGGACAAGTACAATGGATGCTCCATTATGGAAAGGAATTGATAACACTGTGATTTGTTATAGTTGCTTTATCATTGATTGCAATATGCAGTCTATTTTGGCCATACCTAGGCTGTGCTTAATTTTTTTGTAGATAATGGTTTACTTTCCTACCTTTCATTGAAAGTATCTTCCCTCTTATCTGCTATAGTAGATAGCGACTGGACACTTACGGTAATAGTTAAATGTCTTCTTCTCATGTGATCAATAAGTATAAATAACTTGTTTATATTTATTTCAGATGAGTGCTTCCCCTGACAAATGTACAAAACATGGGGGTGAAAATGATAAAAAAACTACAAAAGTCCACACAGCATAGTTTGGTAGGAGAGGAACAGAGAAGATGAAAAACCCACATAATAACAGTAGCCCTTGACCAAAATGAACCTAGGAAATGAAACGATTCTCTGATGCTGTTGAAACCAAGTGAGAAATCTTTATTAATAAGCAACTTCTGGCCACAGAAGTATAACAATGAATAAATCATATATAAAGCAAATTTACTACATATACGTTATATGTGTAGGCATATAGATTCATAACTGTTCATCTGCACACAGAAGTGTTGACACTAAAATCATCGACCTCACATGGTTGAAAAAGAAAAACATTGATCCACAAAGTATTGATAGAAAACACTCAACCAGTATTTTTGTATGGAGGGCAAGCCTGCATATAAAGCCGCCTATATCCTCTGCTAACTATATATACCAACTCCGAGATCACACTTCAGTGGTGAAAGGGTATATGCCCTGATCAGCACTGTACTGCAATCTCATGGTAAAACCTTTTTGATGAGCTGATTTTCAATCAATTGTATCGGCTTTTTCACTTTGAAAGAAAATGCTATTTTGATGCAATGTCCTACACTCACATGGTTCTATATCATTTAGACTGTATAGCTATGTATTCTTAAAGATGCACATAAAGAAAAAAAATGTCCTTACATTTTTTGTTTACTAGCATCTTTCTTTTAGTGATGTAGTCGTACTATTACGCTTCTTCTTGCCCTTCCCTGTCCTGAATCTGTGCTGCCATGGAGTACGCCATTTTCCTATCTCTAAGAGAGTGCTTGTTATTCTCTGTATATCTCACAGTGCAGCAGAGCTCTGTGCCAGCTATGAAGACATTTCCCCAAAGCCACTTATTTAGATGAGTTACAGACACTGAAGGAGACTGGATGCAGAAAGTGTAGGTGTGGTATTACCAGTTGGAAGTCCTGTTTCTTCCCTGTAGACAGTGGCATAGTTAGGAGGAAATATTGAATGGAAAACCAACATCCAGGATGTAATCCCTTTTCCTCCACCAGGCAATGTGTTTTTTTTTGAAAGCATATTTTTTCAATGCTGAAAAATAAGTAAGTAAATGAATGAATGAAGGAATAAAGGCAAATAAATAAAAAAAAAAATTAAAAATAACTTCATTTAGCCAACCACGCTTTTCTGAGAAAAAAGTAACAACATGTATAAGATAAATAAATAAAACCTCAGTAAACTTGTCATTTGTTTTTTTTTTTCTTTGCTCAGTTTAAGTTCTGGCACATTTCAGAGCATACAATAAATAATCTTTAAAAAGTGTATGCCTTGGTTAGATAACTTGTGTCTGATTTCATCATTCCATCCTAATCAGCGGATCCCATTACCTATTACTTTTTGTCCCATCATTTAGCTAGTATTTAGCTCTTTACTCTATTATTTCATGACGTACCGTCAGTTTTTGGAGTTAAGATATTTCAAATGGAAGATGGTCTAAGAATTGTAAAGAAAACTGCTTCACTGAAAGCACACTTTCCCAGAACGAAGGAATATACAGTCCGTACCACTAAATATGACTTTAAGCATGCTGGCTGCCAATTTTAGATGGCCATTTTGTGCAAAACAAAAAAATGTAAGATATTCCAATCTTTGCAATTTCTTTCTTCATAGTGTTCTATTCTAGCTGCAGTATGCAATTTTTACTGTGAGATATTTACTTGTTTTACTGCAATCTACTACACATGTACTGTTAAAATATATATTTTGCCTCTTTTAGTTGTTTTGGAAAAAGACATGGAAGTGAATCATGAGTTATTTTATGCTAAAGGGGTTGTAAAGTCTAATTAAGCTGAACATTCTCAATACTTCTTAACTTAGCTTGGGCATTGTGAGATTTCTATTGTACTGACCACCTGATATGACAGAAGAGATGGGTACAGATACTGACCACCTGATATGACAGAAGAGATGGGTACAGATGCGAATGCTGTGGGCAGATTACACTGTGAACATACACATGCAGCACATCCCTAATTTATTCATTTACTGCTTTTGTTTACCAGGAAAGTCCAACTGGGGATTAAATCCCTTTTCAGTAGAGAGCTAGGGAGAAAAGCTCCACTCAAAATGACAGTGATTACTTACACTGACAATAACATGTACAGTAGACAATGCAATGCAGTAACAACATGGGAGACACACTAGGAATACAAATACGAGTACAACAGCAGTATACATATATGACTGCAACAGTAGTATAAAATGTGAGTGCACAAGTAGTGTGCAAATATTAGTGCAACAGTAGTATACAAATGTGATTACAATAGAAGCATATAATGTGAACACAACAGTAGTGTACAAATATGAATTCAACAGTAGCAAACAAATATGAGTACAACAGAAGGAAATACAAATGTGAGTACAACAGCAGTATATAATTTGAGCACAACAGTAGTATACAAATGTGAGTACAACAGAGTGTACAAAAGTGAGCTCAACAGTAGTATACAAATATACGTACAACTGTAGTATACAATGTGAGTACAACAGTAGCATACAATCTGAGTACACAAGTAGTATGGAAAAATTGGTACAACAGTGGTACACAAATGTGAGTACAATAGTAATGTACAAAAATGAGCACAAGAGGAACATATAAATATGAATACAACAGTAGGAAATACAAATGTAAGTAAAAGAGTAGTATACAATGTGAGCACAACAGTAGTATATAGATGTGAGTGTAACAGGAGTATATGATGTGAGTACAACAGTAGTATACAAATGTGAGTACAAAAGTAGAATAACCTAATATTAAACAAAGAAACAGATACTGCCTAATATTATATACATTCATGAGTTTGTTCTTGTGTAATGCTTTGTCATTGGAAGTGATTGATAAATTGTGAATTTTGGAATTAGGGTAATTTAGGAGTTTCTTGGACTAGAATCACATCAGAGTAATCATGCCCCTGTGAAGGCACCTAATCTAATATGCGGATGACTCCACTATCCTCTGTGTATCAGACACATTAACTCACCTACAACACATAACACATCAAGCTCTATCTTCCATAGAAACATGGCTCCTCAATGCTGAACTCCTATTGCCCCCCCCAAAAAAACAAAGCTCCTTCTCTTCACCCACAAAAACCATAGCTCCAACAAAACAAACTTCAAGATCTTTTTAGCCAACAATATTGAAATTGAATTGGTTAGGCATGCCAAACTACTAAGTGTCACAACTGGCGATGATCTCAAGTTTGACCTACACATAAAAAACACAAAACACCAAAAACCAGGTATGCAATAAAGGAATAAAAACTTCCTCACAGCAGCTGCCAAAATTACTCTGGCCAAAACCTACCTCTTGCCCTAACTGTTTTATGTGGCCCCAATTCTAATTAACTTACAGACCTCTCTAAGAAAAAAAATATAAAGATACTATAACAAAATTGTCAAATGTGCCATAACCACAACCCTCTAACTTATCACTTTAAAGTCCTACATTCCCTCAGATGGCTTGAACACCCCCTCCACCTCCAATACATACAACTTCCTATGGTATACAGAATCGTCCACAACTAACTAGCTTGTCCTGCTCTTAGCCCATTAATCAACTTTTATATCCCAAGTAAACATCTCAAATCTGAAGACAGATTTCTCCTCACAACTTAAAAATCTAACAAAACCCCAGGCCCTAAGCCTTTACTCATGTTCTGTGGCAAACTATGGAACTTCCCTTCCTTTAGCTATCAAAACTGTTACTAACATGCCATCCTTCAAAACCTCTATAAAAGAATATTTCAACAAAACTTGGATTTGCTCCTGTGTGAGCCCAGGCTGAGGTACTCTTATACCTTTTTCTGCCTCTACTCTCTCTGTCCCCACCACTAACTTACCCTACCCTCCCTTCTTTTATACATACTCCCCTGAGGTTGCACTCATACCTTTTCCAAATCTATACCTATTTTTCCCTCTGTCACACCCTACTCTTCAGTACTCATTCTATCCTATGCCATCACCAATATAATCGGTTACCATATTTCATGTGACCTCAGGAATATTAATTGTTATGATAATCATCTAGTATGTAAATAATGTGTGACCTCAGGAATATTAATTGTTATGATAATCATCTAGTATGTAAATAATGTGTGACCTCAGGAATATTAATTGTTATGATAATCATCTGTTATGTAAATAATGTGTGACCTCAGGAATATTAATTGTTATGATAATCATCTGTTATGTAAATAATGTGTGACCTCCGGAATATTAATTGTTATGATAATCATCTGTTATGTAAATAATGTGTGACCTCAGGAATATTAATTGTTATGATAATCATCTGTTATGTAAATATTGCTGCATCTTCTTATTATCAGGCTTTCCACAGAATTTGTGCTTGAACATTATGATTTTATTATGCCTGTTGAGTTCTTATTCTGGCAAACTAATTTGCATTTTTTCCATTTTTATGCTTGAATGTTATGATTTTATTATGTTTGCTAAGTTCTCATTCTGACAAACTAATGTGTTGTTTTCATATGTGAACCTGAATGTTATGACTTTATTATGTCTGTCTAATTTTTCATTCTCTTAACCATATGTATCTGGAGCTTTCCCCCTCAGGCCTCTGGTGAAAACTGGTACCTCATGACCCATTTGGACCTTCCCAGTAAACAAATGAAAGATAAATAAATAAATGAATAGGCTAGACGTGATCAGGGATTATTAACTATGTGAGAAGGATAAAGCAAGTAATTATGAGTGGTTTGTTAGAAGAAATGGATTTTAGTATGTTGATATACATTTTAAGTTCTGTAGTGAGGTAGCTGAAATAAGAGATATGGAGTATATAAGTAGGTCAGTTAGATGTGAAGATTTAAGCTGCAGTGGGGGACAGAGATGTGGGCTTAGCTTGTGGGGGACACAGATGTGAGCTTAGCTTGTGGGGCAGAGATGTGAGCTTAGCTTGTGGGGGCAGAGATGTGGGCTTAGCTTCTGGGGTACAGAGATGTGGGCTTAGCTTGTGGGGGCCACAGATGTAAGCTTAGCTTGTGGGGGCAGAGATGTGGGCTTAGCTTGTCGGGACAGAGATGTGGGCTTAGCTATTGGGGGCAGAGATGTGGGCTTAAGTTGTGGGGGACACAGATGTGGGCTTAGCTTGTGAGGGATAGATGTGTAGCTTAGGTTTAAATGGATTGTCCTTAGCCAGTGGTTGTACAGAAGCAGAGCCGTAGGTGTGCAAGATGTTGCATCAGCTTAGATCTGAAGGGTTATAATTTCATTTATTACCTTAAGCAGAGAAGAACTGCAGTGGTGGTGCTGTGGTAGCATTGTCGCCTCACAGTAAGACGTTGTCCTTTTCGATTCTCAGTTATATGCGTCTTCTGTGTGGAGACATGCGTGAATGGGCATACCTTCGTTGAAGGTTGTGCATCAGGGCCGGCAACTCAGCATGTAAAAATATACTGCCAATCATTAGCAGACCGGAGTTCCACTGTGGCGACCCCTAACCGGAAAAAGCCGAAAGACACAACAACAACCTTAAGCAGAGAAGACTTCTGAATGATACAGTCAGAAAGAATACAATGAATCGCCTGCTGTACTATAGGATCTAGTTATAGTAAGTAATGTTTGATCACCAGAACACAAGGGTCTTTGGGAGGATAGGGGTCAAGAGATGAATACTGTTCCTGTCTGTGGCGTAGTTTATGCTTTACAAGTAATCAGTAGTATGTGAGCACAAAACGAATTCAAGGCAGATGAATTGTTTCAGAGCCAGGCAGTGATGGGTACTATTTGATAGGTTAGAGGCACATTTGGCTATTTTATTATAGTATTGTTATAGTTTCAATGATATTGTGCAAGATAGATTTGTCAAAACAGGAGGAGTGTATAGGAGGGGTTATAGGTCATAAAGTGAGGCAATATTACTTCTAGAACTGTCTGTGAGGAATGTTTTATTTCTGTATAGCCTGCCCAGTTTTTAGTGTTTTCTTTATCATTTGTGTAATATGGTGGTCCAATTTAAATTGACCATATATGGTGGCTCTGACTAGTTAAGTATCTGAGACTAATTCTATTTTTGTATTATTTACTGAGGTAATGGTGAAGACACATTTTTGAGCAGTGTATTGTTTTGGTGTGAACAGCATTAATTTAGCTTTTCAAGTAGAACATCAGAGTTAATAAACCATCTTTCTATGGAGGTGAATGATTGTTCTGTATTTTGCTATAGTTTGGTCAGGCTTTTAGATGTACCAATAAATGCAGAGTCATCTGTTTATTGTACGCTTGTGGCTTTAGATATACCAATAAGTGTAGAGTCATCTGTGTATTGTACGCTTGTGGCTTTAGATGTACCAATAAATGTAGAGTCATCTGTGTATTGTACGCTTGTGGCTTTAGATGTACCAATAAATGCAGAGTCATCTGTGTATTGTACGCTTATGACTTTAGATGTACCAATAAATGTAGAGTCATTTGTGTATTGTACACTTGTGGCTTTAGATGTACCAATAAATATAAAGTCATCTGTGTATTCTACACTTGTGGCATGGAAGCAAACAATGTCTAGATCACTGATAAATAGGTTGAACAAGACTGGGCCTAATATGGACCTTTGGGGACTCTAGAGGTGTGGGTGGTATGATAAGAAGTCACTTTGCCATTTTATGGCTTTCTGCCATTCTGAGAGGTAACTCTCAAACCAGTGTACATGTGGCGTAGCACCCAGATTACCAATATGTGCAATAAGGACAGTCTCACATTTGTCATTCCACTGCAGATACAGTTCAGAAGAGCAGACCAGTGACAGATACACATGGCATTCATCTCTGTCCTCGGTGACAATTTCCTAACCATCGAACACTATGGTGCCAGACTTGTGTCACACACATTCAGATACTTCCTACCTTCTGTCCGGCTGACATGCCAGTCACCATATGTATGTTTCATAGGACACACTGGTAAGCCTGGTTTTCCATAGCATGCAGCTCAGTGAATGTGTGATAAATGTGTTTTTCTGCCATTACTGCATCGATTCATATTTCTCCCAGTTCATCAGCAATTTTCTCTGTTCTGCCTTTGAAATTACTTCACAGTTAAACTTCTAAGCTTTGGGATAGAATTAACTACATTTCATACTGAACTATTACATGAGATTAGCTAATTTTATACTAATGTTTATTAGGGACTGTATTAAATGCCTTGTTAAAATCTATACTAGAAGTTGCATTCATCAGTTTTTTAATCACTACAGGCTGTACAAAGGTGTAAAATCTCTGCCAAATAACACATGCAGACAACAATACAGATTTCCATGCCGGATCGGTCGAGGCCCGGGTTAACAATGACCGCCACCAGTACTGTTAGCCAACAGGGTGCTGGCGGAAATTGAGCTACTGTTGGCTGATGGAGGAGAAGGAGAAGAAGAGGGGGAAGGCATGCCTAAAGGCAGGAAGAGAGGAGAAAGGTTAGGATTGTGGTAGTGAGGGTAGGAACTTTGAATGTTGGCAGCATGACTGGTATAGGGAGAGAGCTAGCTGATATGATGGACAGAAGGAAGGTTGATATATTGTGTGCACAAGAGACCAGATGGTAAGTCCAGATGTATTGGAGGTGGGTTCAAATTGTTCTATCATGGTGTGGATGGGAAGAGAAATGGGGTAGGGGTTATCCTGAAGAAACAGTATGGCAAGAGTGTTTTGGAGGTGAAAAGAGTGTCGGATAGAGTGATGTTTATGAAATTGATGGTGTAATGATGAATGTTGTTAGTGCATATGCTCCTCAAGTTGGGTGTGCGATGGATGAGAAAGAAAAATTTTGGAGTGAGTTGGATGAAGTGGTGGTGAGTGCACCCAAGGGTGAGAAAATGGTGATTGGAGCAGATTTTAATGGGCATGTTGGTGAAGGGAACAGAGGGGATGAGGAAGTGATGGGCAGGTATGGTGGTAAGGAGAGGAATGCAGAACATCAGATGGTAGTGGATTTTGTAGAAAGGATGGACATGGCTGTGGTGAATACGTATTTTAAGAAGAGGGAGGAGCATAGGGTGACATACAAGAGTGGAGGAAGATGCACACAGGTGGATTATATCTTATGCAGGAGGGCCAGTCTGAAGGAGATTGGAGACTGTAAAGTGGTGACAGGAGAAAGTGTAGTTAGGCAGCATGATATGGTGGTCTGTAGGATGACATTGGTGATCAAGAAGAGGAGGAAAAGTGTGAGATCAGTCCCAAGGATTACATGGTGGAAGTTGAAAAAGGGTGATTGTGAGGTGCAGTTCAGCGAAGAGTTAAAACAGGCACTGGGGGGCAGTGAAGAGTTACCAAATAGCTGGGTAACTACAGCAGAGATGGTAAGGGAGACAGCTAGAAAGGTGCTTGGTGTGACATCTGGACAGAGGAAGGAGGACAAGGAGACCTGGTGGTGGAATGAGGAAGTACAGGAGAGTATACAGAGAAAGAGGCTGGCTAAAAAGAAGTGGGATTGTCAGAGAGATGAAGAAAGTAGACAGGAGTATAAGGAGATGAGGAGCATGGCAAAGAGAGAGGTGGCAAAGGCTAAGGATAAGGCATATGGAGAGTTGTATGAAAGGTTTGACACTAAGGAGGGAGAAAAGGACCTGTACAGATTGGCTAGACAGAGGGACTGAGCTGGGAAAAATGTGCAGCAGGTAAGGGTGATAAAGGACAGTGAGGGAAATGTACTCACAAGAGAGGAGAGTGTGTTGAGCAGATGGAAATAGTACTTTGAGGGGCTGATGAATGAAGAGAATGAGAGAGAGAGAAGGTTGGATGATGTGGGGATAGTGAATCAGGAAGTGAAACAGATTAGCAAGGAGGAAGTATGGACAGCTATGAAGAGGATGAAGAAAGTTGGTCCAGATGACATACCAGTGGAAGCATGGAGACGCTTAGAAGAAATGGCAGTGGAGTTCTTAACCAGATTGTTTACTGAAATATTGGAAAGTCAGAGGATGCCTGAGGAGTGGAGAAAAAGTGTTTTGGTACCTATTTTTAAGAATAAGGGTGATGTGCAGAGTTGTAATAACTACAGAGGGATAAAACTGATCAGTCACAGCTTGACGTTATGGGAAAGAGTAGTGGAAGCTAGGTTAAGAAGGGAGGTGATGATTAGCGATCAGCAGTATGGTTTCATGCCGGGAAAGAGCACTACAGATGCGATATTTGCTCTGAGATTGTTGATGGAGAAATATAGGGAAGGTCAGAAGGAGTTGCATTGTGTCTTTGTGGACTTGGAGAAAGCATATGATAGGGTGCCAGGACAGGAGTTGTGGTGTTGTATGAGGAAGTCAGGAGTGGCAGAGAAGTACGTAAGAGTGGTACAGGATATGTACGACGGTAGTGTGACAGTGGTGAAGTCTGCAGTGGGGGTGACAGATCCATTTAAGGTGGAGGTGGAATTACATCAAGGATCAGCTCTGAGCCCTTTCTTATTTGCAATGGTGATGGACAGGTTGACAGACAAGATCAGACATGAGGCCCCATGGACTACGATGTTTGCAGATGACACTGTGATCTGTAGTGAAAGTAGGGACCAGATTGAGGAGACCCTAGAGAGGTGGAGATATGCTCTAGAGAGGAGAGGAATGAAGGTCAGCAGGACTAAGACAGAATATATGTGTGTGAATGAGAGGGAGGATAGAGGAATGGTGAGGATGCAGGGAGTACAGGTGGGGAAGGTGGATGAGTTTAAGTACTTGGGATCAACAGTTCAGAGTTATAGTGAGTGTGGAAGAGAGTACAGGCAGGATGGAGTGGGTGGAAAAGAGTGTCAGGAGTGATTTGTGACAGACGAGTACCAGTAAGAGTGAAAGGGAAGGTCTACAAGAGGGTAGTGAGACCAGCTATGTTATATGGGTTTGAGACAGTGGCGTTGACAAAAAGGCAGGAGTTTGAGCTGGATGTGGCAGAGTTAAAAATATTAAGATTTGCACTAGGTGTGATGAGGGTGGACAGGATTAGGAATAAGTATATTAGAGGGTCAGCCCAGGTTGGAAGGTTTGGAGACAAAGCCAGATAGGCACGATTACGTTGCTTTGGACATGTGCTGACGATGGATGATGGGTATACTGGGAAAAAGATGCTAAGGATGAAGCTGTCAGGTAAGAGGAAAAGACGAAGGCCTAAGATAAGGTTTATGGATGTTTATGGACTAACTCTTGTAGTAGTTTT